>NC_136485.1:34085496-34365496 GCF_053919585.1 Euprymna scolopes | reverse complement strand
GCAGGAGCTGCTAGAAAGGACATATCCTGCCTTGATACAGTTCAAAACAGACTTCGTAGCCTTGTGGGGGGTGTTCTTTTCTCTTTTCTGCAACCTCTTTCTCACAGAAGAGATGTTGCGAGTTTGTCTCTGCTTTATCGTTATTTTCAAGGCAGGTGCTCGGCTGAGCTCCATTCTATAGTCCCCCCTCGCCAAACATTCACAAGAAACACCCATCTAGCAGAAAACACTATCACTAGTTTCGCCCACTCTTTATCTGTGCCTAAATCTAAGCGTAGATTCCATGAGCAAAGCTTCTTTCTTAGAACTGCACGCCTATGGAATTGTCTTCCGTTTTTCTGCTTTCCAGCTGACTGCAATATGGTTGTCTTCAAGTTTAATGTAAACAAGTTTTTGATGAGCCGTTTTATATGTTTACAAATTTACCGAATCTCCATTACTAACGGTAATATTGTCCAATTTGTACACTCTTTAACCCTTATCCTCGAGTGACCTCTCGGCCTTGATAAGTGGTGATGCCTATGTAAAAAAAAAAAATTGCTGGACTCGCAGATGGATTGTCCACCAAAGATTTAGCCATAGAGCTGGAAAGAGATCCAAGAAACTTAGCTTCATTATTTAACGATTCGAACACCAAATCCAAAAAATAAGGACAACAGGAGAAACCTTTCAGATCGTGATATTCGGAAGAATTCGTAAGGAAGTCAACCGAAACACCAACAGCACCAGTGTTTCCGTTTTTGAAAAAGCTGGAATCGTTCCAAGATCCAGGCAGACCGGATACAATGTATTGAATAAGACTGCAAGGAACATAAAATCTCTTCCAAGACCTCCATTGAGCAAACATAGAGAAAATGGAATGGCTTGGACACAATTACATGTAAATGGATTTTCAACAGGTCCTATATAGGGATGAGGCCCATGCTACTCTTGACGGTCTGGATAGATGGACCAAAGTTTGAAACTCGAACGGAACGACGACCCGTTACAGAGTTCATTGCCAATAAGGAGGTGGATGCATCATGTTTTGGGCGGGAATCATTGGGGATAAGTTGGTTGAGCCATGCCGAGTGCCAGAGGGTGTAAAGCGTACTAGCAATGCGTACACGGCTATTTTGGATAATCATTTGGCGACATGGCTAGATGACCCACCATTGTCACGTCGCTTTCGGATGATTTTTATATATCACAATGTACAATCCTACTCTGCTTGGGGCGACTGCAGCCTTCCTTGAATCAATGGTATTCGTTGGGGAAACTTTCATGACCTGACCACCGTGTTCTCCAGACCGTAACCCCATTGAATATCTCTTATCAATATTAAAAAGGGGATTTTATGAGGGAGGAGAGCAATTTACTTCAAAGGATGCCTTGTGGAGGAACATACTTGATGTTACTAGAGCCATAGCTCCTTTTAAGATCAAGCAATTGACTTCCTCATGGAACAAAAGGTTGTTTTAAGTTATTTAAAAAATGGTGGATATGTCGGTAAACAATTAATTTATATGAAGCTTATACCAAAGCAGCAAATTTTTGTCTCCCCTCCATCAGGCCCAGAGGTTTTAGGGAACTATCTGATATTTTATAATTCATATGCAAAACTAGGAAAAAAAATGACTATGATTGAAATATTGGTAAAGATGCAATATCTTTCCACCTGCAAAAAATCCTTTAAAATTACTAATATTTTAGCTTTTCGAGGGTGCTGAAAACGAAAATAACAGTGAAAATCCGAGAAAACTAGTAGTGTAAAAGATATAAAGAAATTATAAAGTGGGAAAACACTTTTCTGTATTAATTTAACTTAATATGAACGTTCATTGTATAACCAAAATGGCCATAGAGTGGGTGCTCATATTACGTTAAATAAATATAGGAAAGTAATCCCCAAATTCTTGAAACAGCACTGCGTGACATTAAGGGCTAATGTCACATAGCCCACTACACAATTCAGGTCATTACCTTTCCACTGAGTCTTCATTTGTTAAATTCTGATCAGTACTTGCCGAGATTTCGTACTTATAACATCCCCCAGAAAGTCGTATATCTATATATGGATATAGCTATACTCGTCGCCAAATTAAATATTGAAATGCTCATATCTTTGATTCTATCAGCCGAAATTACATGAGAATTTGCAGGCTTATAGAAGATTATAATACTATTATATAGATAAAATTTTATGACAATTGGTTAAAAAGAACCTATATTTTCAAATCAATAAAATATGCCCAAGTTATCAGAAATTTATATATTTAATGTCCTAGCAAGCTAGCTTTAGTTGTGCTGCTTTGGGATTAATTTTACTTCAGATATTTCGCTTTCACACACACACACACACATATATATATATATATATACATATATATATATATATATTCGTATTCCTGTTTGTTTGTTTGTTCACAATTTGATTAATATATACGAACCGTGTCTTTAATCTTTCATTTATTTCTATATATACTATAATATATGCAAAAATATACAATTAAGAGATCACCTTATTTGTATATGACATTAAGAAAAATCGATTTTACTAAATAGTAATATCTTAGTTAATGTTTTTAGCGAGAGAATTATTTTACGTATTCTATTTAAAATTGTTATTTAATAAATTTTAAACAACAATTATATTGATAATATATTTAATTCAATTTATTTTGGAATAAACAACAACAGCGACCTTTTTTAAAAAAAACTTTTTTAGAGTTAGTTGCCCCTAGATGCTATGCATGAAAAGAAACAAAAAAAAATAAACGTTTACCAAATGGCATTTGGTAATTTCATTAAGTTTCTCACTGGAAAAATAATTCCGTGTAGATAGAAAAATGTTTGGCTTTTATTGTTTTTTTTTTTTAAATATTCAAACAACAACAACAACAGCAACAACGACAACAACAAAAAACACTTACGAAAAAAAACTGTAAAAATTTCATTTGTTTGTTTTATTTTATTGCTTAAACGGCAATACAGAAATCAGTTAATTTTTACCATGTAATCCAGCGTCGTTTTATACCTAAAAAAATTAAGATCTACTGCTCCCCTCTAAATTCCACAATTTAAACTTTTTTCTTTTTTCGCGTTAATTTCATCGATTATAAACTTAATTTTCTAATTAAAAAGGTAACTTTATACGGACATCTACTTTTTTTTCAGCCTAATACATTAAAACAGCCTTTATAAATATTATGAGAGAAGAAATTTTGAAAACAAATAATAACATCTTAGAGTGGGAGATCACTTTTCTATATAAATTTAACGTAAAATGAGCATCCAATTTTAGGCCACCAAATGTTCAACGAGACATGACACCTCTAGCATATTTTAGAAGTTTAGCGACTGAGGGAGGGCAAAATCTGACAAATACAATTTGTTTTTTCTGGTGAGTGTGGGGGGATTACATTGGAAACATAAAATAACGATACATTTAATTATTTTTATGAGACCATTCTGTACATTCACCTAACAATTTAATAAACAAAACAAACGCCAGAATAGGACTAATTAAATTTTTTATCATTTTTTATTAGACTAAATGTGCACGCCTTAAACGTTTAAAATTTGGCCTTTTTAGGTTTGACAGATTGGCTTTTTAAGGCCAAATTTGGCCTTTTTTAAGCTCTTTCATTAAAAAAAAAAATATGTCGGCCAAAAACATAGTTCATGAAAGAGCTTAAAAAGGACAATCTGCCAAACCTTAGAAAGGCCAAATTTTAAAAGCAATATAGCGGACTTGAATAATAAATAAAAATGGTAAAAAATAATAAAAATGAAATTGTTTTTCTTCTGGTTTTATTTCAGCCTTTGGGTCTAACAATAATGAATAGTTTTTATATATTTTTGTCTGGCAAATAATTTACGCCGCTAAACTACACATTTACCAAAATAAAAAATAAACGGACACATTAATGAACATTATTTTTATAGGTTCACAAAATCGTGAGTTTTCTTAGGACAGTGATACCTTCTGTCGAAATATCCGGTGGAGAGGGTGTCAGATACTTCTTTTTTTGGGGGGGGGCATTACATTTACATGTTTTTATCCGTTCTTTTATTTCTGAAATTGTTGTGGGGGTATCCACGTAACCCATGATGAAAATGATTAGTATAGCAGGCGTGTTTAAAACTCACTTCATGTCAACCCAGGCAACGCCGGGTACCCATGCCAGTATATATATATATATATATATATATATATATATATATATATATATGATAAAATAGAAATAAGATTCCAACGTAATAGAAATAAACAAATTTATCAACGTTCGTCTTCTTCAATATATATATGTAAAATGTATGTGTGTTCGTAATCGATAATCTAAATAACCACTGAACCGATTGCTTCGACATTTTAGTATATTATTTTCATCGTACCCATATGTGTTTTTATATATCCCTTTTAATTATAGCATTATGCTTAATTTTTATTTAATAAATTATGTGGTTTTTAACGATGTGGCCATTTTTTTTTTATTTGGGGAAATATCACTGCTCGCCGGTGATTCACCAGTCACGTGACATCACTAAAATGAACCTTCGGTCTCGCTTAACGTAAACTGAATGTGTGTATAATATGGTTAAATTATTTAGAGTGAAATGAGTTTAGGAATTCATATCCAAACCGTAATATTTTTCTACTTAAGAATAGCATTAATACACGAAGTTATAGCAAGTTGCATCGTGAAACATCCACAAACATCTATATCTACTTACGTTATATTAGAAACTGAACGACTCCTAAAAATCTTTAAGCATTGAATTTTTAGCATTAAAAAAAATAGCAGAATCTGGTAGCTGAGAGTCAAATCAAATCTGCTGAAAATATTGAAAAAAAAAAAAAACAAAAACAAAAAAAAAAACGAAAAGAATCTCTTCCAAACATACTGGCAATAATTTGGTTTCGTGTTTCTTTTGAATGCTTCCAATAAGGGGATCGATTTACTAGGACTTTGTATTAGAAACTGAGCACCCTTAAAAATATTTAATTATTGAATTTTTTGCATTTTAGTTAAATTTGTTAGTTTGCAATCGCTGATGATCCACTCTAAAAATTGAAAAAAAAGACGGAGTTAAAAAGAATGGAACTATTGCAGAATTTTACCCGAATCCTCGAGATTTTCCGCCAATTATGGCTAGGGCTCGACCGGTAATTACCGGACTTAACCAAACAATGTTCAAATGTTGAAACACTAAATCAACATTTTTTTTGCATCTGTTGACAAAAATAATTTGTACATTCTCTTAAGAAAAAAACTTTTCTGTACTTTCACCTAACAATTTACAGTTTTCATAAAAGCATTCATCTATTATTATAAAAAACTTTTCCTCACGCAAAAAAAAAAAAAAAAAATTACTGACAATATTCTTTAAAAGAAACTACAAAAAGATGTAAGTTTTCTTGAAAAAAATCTTTCTCCTTACAATTTATGGTAAAAAAATTAATCTTTTCTTGGAAAAAACAACAACTTTTATTCATAATATATATATATATATATATATATATATATATATATATATATATATATATATATATATATATATATATATATATATATATATATATATATTCAGTAAATCAAAAAATCCCGAGGGTCCGGGTCAAATACTGCAAGAGTACCCCAAGATATATATATATATAAAAAGGGTGCTCCTTCATTATTGTAGTGATATTGTCCATCCGAAAAGTTGATATTTACTTAAAACCCCCAGAATAACAACTTTCATTTTTTGTCAATTACAACAATAAGCAATGTTTATATGCCTAATTCTCATGTTACAATTCTTTCGGTCTTCCATGATTACATGAAAACATGATTTCGCTTATGTTTTTTTGCCACGTGACATGTGACGTTAACACAAGGGAAATATCTACAATTTCTAATTTCTCCAAATTCTATATTCTTTAATAATTATTTCTACCTTATCGTTTTTCATAAGTTTTGGATATTTTTATTTCTGCGACATGGCAATTCAATAGATATTATTGGTTTCAATTGAAAAGCAATATTTTGATTTCCGAAGTTTGCTACAATAACGGAGACGCACCAAAATGTTCACAAATATTCTCTTTAATTTTACTTGAAAGCAATATTTTTTCTTTGAATAAACAACAACATTTTATCAAACTATTTTCTTTTTTAAAACTTATCCTACAACATTTTTACATTCTTCTCTTCTCTTCTTTCTTTCTTTCTTCTGAATTATCATCGGTCTTCCACTTTGTTGGTTTATTCATTAATTTACACTTTCATACAAAAGAAAATCAGCTACATTTTTTTACTTTACGAGATTTTTCAGTACGTGCTCACATACACGTCTATAGTAAAATTAAACCTACATGTTTTCCCATCTGTCAACTTCAGGAAGAACGGGAAGTGAACATGCATTAAATGATTTAAACGGATATACCATTTTAATTCAAGATATTGCACTTCGCAATTTGCTTGGCGTTGTGTGACTTAAATCTACACCCTGATTGCTTCTCACTTCTGACAAATATATGTTGCGTGTTCTACAGTCGAAAAATCAGTCAATTTCTACATCTTTACAGAAAAAGAAACACCTCAAAATATTGCGCATCCATAAATATTGAAAACATAAACATAAAAAACATACATTTTGTCTTTTTTTTGAGTTCCATTTAAACAAACTCAGCCACAGCAATGCGTGGCCGGGTACAGCTAGTGTATATATATATATATATATATATATATATATATATATATATATGATAAAAATAATGGAAATAGTATTCCGACAATATATATATATATATATATATATATATATATATATATATATATATATATAATTATTTACTATAATAATTATTTACTATCATAATTATTAAATACGCGCAGACGTTAGTGTTTCATGCTTTCAGGAATCGTCAGTCCATGGTGACATGATTACTGCAGGTCGTGAGACTTGAGCCTAGCAACGAAGTCATCTCCGACTCCATTAGCAAGGAACAAATCATCTCCGCCAACCTTTATCGCGAGAAATATAGAATATATTTTTAAATGTCTTAACGTCTATCAGAGTGATCTAATGATTATAACATCATCATCTGCGCATGCAAGCTAAAGTGACCGACTTTATTTCAACTGCAAAGTGCTCAACGATAAGTACTGAGTTCTAAAAAGAGCTGACATAATTATTTACTATAATAATTGTTAAATACCTACAGACACTAGTGTTTTATCCTTTCGGTAATTATTAGTGCAGGATGACACGATTACTGCCGATTATATATATATATATATATATATATATATATATATATATATATATATATATATACTCGGGTTTTTTTATTCAAAAGTAATGGACTAATGAATTCAACGAGGTTGTTAGATAGTGCTCAATAAAAAGAGCTGATAATACTTGTTTATTGTTATATAAACATGGTCACATCCTGCTGCTACAAATAGCCACTTGTTTCAATCAAACAACAGATATCATCAGGCAGCGAATGATTATTCATTGAACTTTTGAATAGTCAGTCGCTGCCTGATGATATCTGTTGTTTGATTGAAACAAGTGGCTATTTGTAGCAGCAGGATGTGACCATGTTTATATAACAATAAACAAGTATATATATATATATATATATATATATATATATATATATATATATATATATAAGGGTAAAAAGATTAATAAATAACTAACGTGACCTGTGGAAAATCCACAGGAGACTCATTCATATGTAATATATTGATGTTGGAATTCTGTAGATGTTCAGTGCAAATGGAGACGCTCTGATATTATTGTAGCTGTTTTTGTTAAAACTGCAAAAGTATTTATCTAAGCTAGCAGAGACGCCCGGTGTAGACTGGTTGTAAAGTATGCTTGAATATGATATTTTAATTCTTGCAGATTTTGTGTATATTATTATAGAATTAATGTTCTATCGATTTTTACCTATTATAAAGTTGCTATTTCAAAAATAAAAATACATATCCATATGACTTGGGTGCATCAGCGTGATTCGAAACTGAAACAAAACTTACGAATATATATATATATATATATATATATATATATATATATATATATATATATATATATATAACTTGAGTTCCTTCAGCTATAATTGAAACCGAAACCAAAACTTATGAAGAATTTTTGATAAAATTATTTATAAAAAGAAAAATAGATCACTGGAGTGTCATCAGCTATCATCGAAATTGAAACCAAAACTTATGAAGAATTCTTGGTAAAACTATTTATTACAAGAAATGGAAGTTCATAACAATTAAACGACAGTCACTCGGATGTAAGCGTGACACAAAAATATAAATAACACACAGGCTATCCTATAATGATATATGAGTTATTTACATACGCATCAAGAATTCAATGTAAGCAACCATTTTTGCACGCTCATTTCTGATAAGATACGGAGTTTTATTGATATCAGATCTCACTCTCAGAGATTTGATATCTAGTTAAATGTTCCTATTTACTTACCTCTCCACGAGGGCAAAGTTAGACACAGTCGGTTTTTAATATGAAAAAAATCCAGCTTCCCCAAAAGGGGCAGTCTTAATAGGAACAAAAAAAATTGTCTCAATCATGAATGATTCCCCCCCCCACTGACCGAGGACAGAAAAAGTGAAGTGCAGCACCAGAACAGATACTACACTGTGATCTTGTTGTCCGGAGGACCAATGTTGAAACATGACTATTGTGAAGACATCAAACAGTTATACAGCAAATTGAAAAGTAAAGCGATTGCTAAACTAATGCAACCACATCTTAATTAGAGCCAGTAACAAAGTACTAAAATGGAAGAAAATAAATAAAAAAAGACTATTCACATTACAACAGTAACATTTTAACAATTACTGATTTTTTAAATTATTATATATATATATATATATATATATATATATATATATAGTGGCACCAAAAAGAAAGTCCACACTTGTCATTTTTTCAAAAACTGCAAATTTAAGCTAAATTGAATATAACATTTAGTCCATATGCCTTTCTCTTAATGATCGTCAAGAACTCATTAATCTCCACCTTTCTGATCGAAAAATCGACTGCAGATTGAAATGTGGTGATAAAACGGTACTAAAACACCTGCAGTGTTCATGATGCACAAGCAACAGCTACGCAATGATAAAATTTTTAATCTGCAAGAACTTTGGACAAAAATTGAAGAGAAGTCGGATGCCATTTCACCGGAGTTACTAATTCAAGGAATGTCCAAAGGATTGCAGGCTGTAAAATTACAGAAGGGCTATGTTACTAAATATTAACTCGTTTATTGCGTTCCTGTTATATGTGTGTTGCATTAATGTTCTAAAGTTACATTTAAATAACAATTTTCCATTGTGCAGAATTGTTTTTTTGCCTTCTCGATTTGAAGTTAATTTTTTTAATTGGCGTGAACACTATGGTACTTCAATTTAAAGTCAAATATGAACAGGTAAAATTATAGAGGAATAAAAGGCGAATCAAATGAGGCATAGATTGTTTAAACAGTTACATTCAATTTAGCTTAAATTTGCGGTTTTTGAAAAAAAATGACAAGTGCGGAATTTTTTTTTAACGCCACTAATATATATATATATATATATATATATATATATATATATATATATATATAGAGAGAGAGAGAGAGAGAGAGATTAGATTCAATTTTTCTATTGTTATTATTTAGTCCCTCCCCCCATTTTATTTATATCAAAATGTTGCCTTTTGCACTTCTTTTGGTAAGACATACTAAGACAGCATGCATAATACACTGTGGAAAATTAATTCCTTCTACTGTTTTGGAGAAATAAGTATATATATATATATAAAAGGCTATATATCTGTCTGTATATTTTCAAACTCTATCTCCTCGAAACTAAATGTCGTAGAGCAGCGCTAGGGGCCTCAAATGATTGAAATTTTTACGGACTGTTCTTTTATGGATGCTGGTTAAAATAGTTTTAAAGGGGTCAAAAATGGGTCAAAACTTGAAAAAAAAAACCCCAACCTTATACGTTTTGTCCATTCATCTTAGTTTCCTTTTAATCTTTAATTTAAAATTTTTAATCAGTTCATATGCGTGTCACGTTGGTACAGTCGTAACGTCACCAGCTTTGAATGCTAGAGTTTCAGTTTAGTTTTAAGCTGATGGCATCCAAATACTTTTTTTTTACTTTTGAAATCACAACTATAATGAAATCTGGAAAAATTTAAAATATCATATTTAAGCGTATTTTATGTCCGGGCAAAAACTCCCCTTTAGTATATATATATATATATATATATATATATATATATATATATATATATATATATATATATATATATATATATATATATATATGATTGTTGAGCTGGATTAAATCCGACGATATGAAATAAAATGGAGGTGGAAGGACCTGGATACTCAACGTTTCGCCCGATTTATGCGGGCTTCTTCAAGAGGGATGGTCATTGACGAGAGAGTCGGAGGATTGGGGCTATATATAATGATTTTTTTTTCTCTCATAAAATGTACAGTGATGATCATATTTATTGGCACGGTAAAATAAAAGTTAAATTTTGTCTAATAAATTCTAAAAAAGGGATTAAATTAAAGAAAATAACAAAGTATATTATGTATTTTTAACTGGCCTTTCCGATGCAGCAATCGGATTTTAGAAAAAATAAATAACAAAGGAACAACAAACATAATTGCAAAAAACCCTTGTTCAAAATTATTGGCACGGCTTTGTTTTTCTTTTAGTATCAGTATAATATCAATCAATTTCCGGTTTACGTGCTTTCTGAACTTTTTTATAGCCATATTATGCTTGTTTAACGCTAATTCAGTGAATAATTTTTTTCAGATAATTTTTAGATAGCGATTTATTTAAACTATTATAAGTGACTAAATTATAATTTTCAATCGCCATGGTTAAAACTAAGGAACACAGCGAAGACGTCAGGAAGCTTGTTGTAGCATGCCATACCAATGGGGAGGGCTATGATAAGATTTCAAAGAAGCTAAACCTTCCCAAATCCACTGTTAGAACCATAATAAACAAGTTCAAATCGCAAGGCCACGTTATGAGTTTAGAGGATAGAGGGAGAAAAAGGATTCTTTCCCCAAGAGATGAACGGAAAATTGTTCGACAAGTAAAACAAAACCCAAGGATCTCTGTTGGGGAGATTGTTGATGAACAGAGCACCTCTGGAGTGAATGTATCTCGACATACAGTTGGTAGAGTTTTGAAGAGAGCTGGTTTAAAAGCATGTCGTCCGAGAAAGACTCCCTTATTGAAGCCTATGCACCTGAAAGCAAGGCTAGCCTTTGCAAAACGTCATATTGATAAAGATGTTGCATTCTGGAAACGTGTTCTATGGACTGACGAAACGAAAATAGAGTTATTTGGCCATAATAAAGTGTCTTATATTTACAGAAAATCTGGCGAAGCTTTCCTGCCTAAGAACACCATACCCACAGTGAAGCACGGTGGAGGCAGTTTGATGTTTTGGGGATCCTTTGCTGCCTCTGGACCAGGGCGACTTGTTAAGGTCACAGGTAGCATAAAAAAGGAAGATTATGTTAAAATATTGGATAAAAACCTGAAAGACTCTGCTAAAGAGCTCTCACTTGGTCGTCGTTGGTGGTTCATGCAAGATAATGACCCAAAGCATTCGGCTAAACTGACTAAGAAATGGCTTGAGGACAATCATATTAATGTTTTGGAGTGGCCATCACAAAGCCCAGACCTTAATCCAATTGAAAATTTATGGAGAACATTAAAATTGAGGGTAATGCAAAGGAAGCCTAAGAATCTTATTCAATTGGAGGATTATTGTCAGGAAGAGTGGGCTAAAATTACTACTGAAGAGTGCAACAACTTGGTTGTAAACTATGAAAAGCGACTGAGGAAGGTAATCAAGGCCAAAGGCTATACAATTGATTATTAAATAAACCGTGCCAATAATTTTGAACAAGGGTTTTTTGCAATTATGTTTGTTGTTCCTTTGTTATTTATTTTTTCTAAAATCCGATTGCTGCATCGGAAAGGCCAGTTAAAAATACATAATATACTTTGTTATTTTCTTTAATTTAATCCCTTTTTTAGAATTTATTAGACAAAATTTAACTTTTATTTTACCGTGCCAATAAATATGATCATCACTGTATATACATGTATATATGACATCTAATTTACATAAGGAAAACACGCTGCTCTCCCCATCATTATATATAGCCCCAATCCTCCGACTCTCTCGTCAATGACCATCCCTCTTGAAGAAGCCCGCATAAATCGGGCGAAACGTTGAGTATCCAGGTCCTTTCACCTCCATTTTATTTCATATATATATATATATATATATATATATATATATATTCCTGCTCTGATGATTGCGAAAGCATAAAATACTAGTGTCTGTAGGTATGAAAAATAATTATTTATATACCTATATATATATATATATATATATATATATAAATTCGTATTCCTGTTTGTTTGTTTGTTCACAATTTGATTAATATATACAAAAGCTTCCTTACTTTACTCGCATTTACTTCTATATATAGTATGATTCTTTCAAACTTGATACAATAAAGAAGTCATCTTATTTGCATATTGCATTAAGGAAAATCGATGTTACTAAATAGCGGTATGTTAGTTAATGTTTTTAACGGGAGAATCGTTTTAAGTGTTTTGAAATTGTTACTTAATAAATTTTAAATAACAATTTAATTGAAAATATATTTAATTTAATTTATTTGGAATTATTTTCCACATCGACGTTTTAAAAGACGCAGAGTTATCCCCCCTAGAAACTCTTCACGAAATATAATAATTTGGTAATTTCAATAAGTTTCTAACTTTAAAAAATAATTCCGTATTGACAGAAAAATGTTTTTGTTTTTTTTTAAATATAAAGAAAAACACTTACGCATAAATTGAAAAAAATTTCATTTGTCTGTTTTTAATGTTCTTGAAACTGCTATACAGAAACTTTGACCGCTTCGAATTCAAGCTTCAGTCACACTTTTAGAAACAAGCAAAGCCCCCCCCCTCACTAAAAAAAAGCAAATCGCAAAAGCCCCCTCATCTCTAATAAAAAGCAAATCGAAAATTTCGTTTATTTAGAAAAAAAAAGCCACTGAATAACGTGCCTTTACAAAAAATAAATAAATAAATAAAATAAATAAAAAAAATAAAAACGCATATTGCGCACGCGTTGGCTAATTTTTTTCGGTCGTTCGGGCACTCACTGCTATTTTTATTGAAACAAAAGTTGTTTTGATGTATTTATTTTTATAGGAGAGGGGGGGTTAACGCACGGACAATAAAAAGTGCTCAATATCCGGAGAATAGTTTTTTTCTTTTTTTCTCCCTTTTGCCGAAATAGGGTATCACGTACTTCGTTTTTTTGTATGATTACATTTATATGTTTTTATCCGTTCTTTTATTTTTGAAATTGTTGCCCGTGATGAGAGGAGATAGATATATATAAATACCCGTTCGCATACACTTTTTCATGATAAAGATATAAATACCCGTTCACTTTTTCATGATAAAACTAGAACTCAGAATTAGATGGAATCAAGCAATTGCATCGACAACGGACAACGCCAACCCCAAAGTGGGTTTCGATGTACTGCATCTCATCAGTGACGTGCT
Organism: Euprymna scolopes; assembly: GCF_053919585.1. Taxonomy (NCBI): domain Eukaryota; kingdom Metazoa; phylum Mollusca; class Cephalopoda; order Sepiida; family Sepiolidae; genus Euprymna; species Euprymna scolopes. The sequence continues at coordinate 34,351,853 of NC_136485.1, read as the reverse complement.
CTGACATAGGAGCGAACCCAGGACATCGCACGCATGAAGTGTGCAATACTGACGACTTAACCGTATGGGTCACGGCGCAATCTATTGGCTATCCCTCGATTTTAATTTTTATATTTTTTTATCTAGTTCTACATTCTACTATTACTTGGCAATTGTAAATATGGTTTTGATTCTTAAACGCTGGGGATTTATTAGTTAGTTTAAGATCCATAGAGTGAATGAGGTATTTTGGTAAATGTTGCCAGTCAAGAGTAAGGCTCCAAAGTCTACATTTATTACTTTTTAATCACTTGAACCCTTCCCCTCCCCAATTTCTTGTAGGGCCTTGTGCCTAATTTTGTTGTTTGAAAATCTTTTGTTTCTTTTACTTAATTTTTTTTTTTTTTTTTTTTTTTTACAAAGGCATCACCACATTATCAAGGCCCAGAGGCCACTCAAGGATAAGGGTTAAAGAGTGTACAGTAGAAGTTGGTCAATATAGTAATAATTAGTAATGAAAATTTGGTAAATTTAATAACTTATATGGAACGGCTCATCAAGAACTTATTTACTTTAGACTTGAACAAAACCATATTGTAGTCAGCCGGAAAGCAGGAAAACGGAAGACAATTCCACAGGCGTGCAGTTCTAAGAAAGAAGCTTTGTTCATGGAATCTACGTTTAGGTTTAGGCACAGATAAAGAGTGGGGGAAATTATTGATAGTGTTTACAGCTAGACGAGTGTTTCTTGTGAAAGTTTGGCGAGGGGGGACCATAGATTGAAGCTCAGTTGAACACTTTCCATGAAAATAACGATACATCAGAGACAAACTCGCAACATCTCTTCTGTGAGATAGAGGTTGCAAGGAGGAGAAAAGGACATCTCCTACGAGGCTACGAAGTCTATTTTGAACTCTATCAAGGCAGGACAAGTTCTTTCTAGCAGCTCCTGCCCAGATGTGGCAACAGTATTCCATCCTTGGACGTACCTGGCTCTTATATAGATAGAGAATAGCATCAGCAGTGAGATATCTACTGGATCGATAGAAAGATCCCACCATTTTTCCAGCGGCCTTGGCAACAGATTTGATATACGTGTTCCATTTAAGATCAGGAGTAATGGTCAAGCCCAGAAGCTTGTCAAAACTTGAGGCCTCCTGAAGACGAGAGCCATTCATTTCAATTGATGACAAATGTGGATTAGAATGTTGATGATGTAAAGAGAGAAGCTTGGTTTTAGATGCATTAAAAGTAACCAGCCACTCCTTTCCCCATTGTACTACGTGCTCAAGATCAGAGGAGAGAGAATTGGAGAGAACTTGCTCGTTTACTGTCTTAGATGTGCTACCATAAATGGTAGTGTCGTCAGCATAAATGTCTACAAATGATGTAAGGATATGATTTGGAAGATCATTAATGTAGATCAGGAAAAGAGTTGGGCCCAGGATGGATCCCTGAGGGACACCGGCATTAATATTGTGAGCTTCTGATTTTTGCCCCTCAACTACTACTCTTATGAATCTATCAGAAAGAAATGATTTAATAATTGAGAAGACTTTTCCAGCTATACCATAGCTAGCGATCTTATGAAGTAAACCTTTATGCCATACCCTATCAAAGGCTTTAGATATGTCAAGAGCAATTGCCCTAGAAAGATTGCCACCGTCGAGAGATTTGCTAATCCTATGCGATATAACTGTAAGGACATCTGCTGTAGATCTAGCAGAACGGAAACCATATTGAGTGTCACTAAGAAGGTTATTTTTGTTGAGATGTTTGATTACTTCTGTATTTAATACAGATTCTAGCAACTTACTCATGACGCACAGGAGACTTATTGGTCTGTACTGAGAGGGGGATGAGCGATCACCTGAATTCTTAAATACAGGGCATACTGATGAGATTTTCCAGGGAGATGGGAAACTATTCTCCTTAAGACAACGTTTAAACAGTTTTGTAAGTATGGGCGCTAGTTCAGGTTGAAGTTTTTTGAGTACTATGATTGGAATACCATCAGGGCCAGTTGCTTTACTGGAATCAAGGTTTTTGATTAGTTTGGCAACATCACGTACAGATATACGTATATCACATAGCGTGTTTTCTGATACAAGAGGAAATATTGGGGGTTGGCGGTCTTGGTCGCAAAGGGTAGAATTAGCTGCAAAGTTCTTGACAAAGAGTTTGGCTTTGTCTGATGCTGACGAGATTACCTCAGATCCATTGATAATAGTTGGGATGGAGCACACGCTTCTGTTCAGGATTCTGTTTGCTATTTGCCAAAACTGGTGGGAACCAAGCCGCTGCTCAGCTACTTTGGACTTAACAGATTGAGCATACAACTTTCTTGCGTTCCTTATTACTTTCTTACAATGTAATTGTATTTACATAATTTTAAAAGCAATAAAATATATAAACAAGATCAAAGTGTAGTATCTGTTCTTCAGATGCTGCACTTCTATTTCTTGTTCTCTTTCGGTGGAGGAGAAATCCTTCACGACTGAGACAATTTTTATTTTTGTAACTTTTCTCCACGTTAAAAAACGACCCCGGTGTCTAACTCTGTCCCGTGGGGAGACATAGTAAATAGGTACATTCTACTATGTGACAAGTCACGCGTCCTATACAAGATAGTTACTGCTGGTATGCAGGCGGTAGATATATCTACAAACATTAACTGAAATTAGCCGACTCCCCCGACATAATTTTGGAACAACCTATTTGTTGAGGTACATCACGTCTCTACGAAGGATGAACCGCTTTTTTCCACACATATTAGACATTAAGAGGATATATATATATATATATATATATATATATATATATATATATATATATATATATATATATATATACCCGTTCACACCCCTTAATGTCTAATATATGTAAGAAAAAGCGGTTCATCCTGCAGTACATCGAAACTCACTTTGGGTCTGGCGTTGTCTGTTGTCGATGCAATTGCTTTATTCCATCTAATTCTGGGATCTAGATTTATCATGAAAAAGTGTATGTGGACAGGTATATATATATATATATATACACTTTAGAATAGCTTTTATTTAACAATCAGTTGTTATGGAAACGTGAGAATGTAAGGTTTACAAAATATTACTGGCAATAATATTCTATAAGTTATCCCATCTAAACAAGAATTGCTCGATATGCAAGATAGAGCAAATAAATTAAATTGTAATTCAATGAATTTCAAAAAACTCTCATTGAAATGAATTTCATGTCAAAGAATTTTTATTATTCTAAGCAAGACAAAGAACGCTTTAGAAAGTTAATCTCCTTAACCTATAGGGTTTTGATGTCTACCACCTCATCAGAGGAGAGAAAATATTAGCAAATATTTATAAGATATGCACTCTATTTGCTAAAGTCAGTGAGACATGGAAAGTCAAAGTCAAAATAATAAATTTATCAGAAGTCCTGTAGGAGGAGGATTTGCAGATAAAGGATATGAAAGTTTTTTTAGATCCAGCTTGCTTGGTAAAATCCATGTTATGCGTTCGTTACATCCGTTTGGTAATAAGGTCCAAGTTATATATTGAGTAATCCGCATAGCTGTGTAGATATCCGAATCAGGCAAGTGCTTGTATAAATTTGTTTGTGGGTCCAGCGATAATAATTCAAAGTCTGGTGGAATTCTTTTCATTAGAAGTCTATATTATTTTTAGTGGGGCGAGGTGTTAATATGAGAGTTTTTTGAAATTCATTGAATTACAATTTAATATATATATATATATATATATATATATATATATATATATATATATATATATATATAATGTTCTACAGTCGTATTCCTGTCTGTCTGTCTGTTTGTTTGTTCACAATTTGATTAATATGTACAAAAAGATACACTGTTTCAAAAATTAATTTCAGTAATTTCACACTTGGTTCATCTTGTTATATGGGAAGGTTTCCACATTTGATTAATTAATAAAAACAAACCCAAAACTATATGGTCCCCCGACTGATGATTTTTCATGTTTTTAAATAAAAAGTAATGAAGAAACGTTAGTAAAAGCCTATAACCACGACAAGGTATTGCTTCTGTGTAAGTTTTTTTTTAAAGTTTTTTTTTTCTTTAATACTAGATGTTACATTTTTTGGGAGGTTTTTACGTTTGTTATTTTTTGTTGTTGGTGTTTTGTCGGTATGAACTAAATAAATCCAAACAGATATAAAGTAATCACACTTTAAAGTACAAAACAAATGAATCACTAAATGAACTGGGAAGCCACTGCTGGTGAAGAAGAAAGTCCAATATACCAGCTTCAATTTGAGTGTTGTAATTTGAGCGCTAAAGAAATTGTTGAGATTCATTAATAGATGTTATTAGTGCCAGATTGTTTGCAAGAAGCTGATCCAAATTGAAATCACCCAACAAAAGCACCCTTCTACCAACAGGCAAGTTGTTGAGTTCATCAGTGAAAAACTTTTAAAAAATTTCATAGTGGACCAGGCTTGCGGTACACGAGCATACAACCAATCGCATGTATTATGTTCAGTCTACGAATAGATAATTCATATTTGTAAGAGTTACTTCCCTTGTAGTGCTAGCCAAAATCAGTCGTAGAACTGTTACTTATTTTGCCTATTTAAACCCCTGGCCTGATGTAATGCATTGGGCTAACAGCTAAATGACACCGTTTCCTGACAAACGATGCCTTAATTTTTGAAAATTCGGTACCAGTTAAAACTCCCTATTTAGACACAAGTATGAATTTTAGAGAAAAATAAAAATTAGCGCCAAAGGTGTGTTTTTCACCCCTATAATACCTCGGGCTCAAGCCCCATAATTTTCCCAGGGTCAAATATTACGTTTCAAGATGTATATCCACGTGGTATTGCTTTTGGGTAATTTTCAGCAAAATCTAATAGTTCGAAAAGATTCTATAACCCGGAAAGTTCTATTTTTGGCCATCTTAATCCCTTTTGACCCTCTAGGGACGCAACCAGAATGTTCCCAGGGTCAAATATTACATTTCCAGATGTATATCCATTTGATCTTGCTTTTGGATAATTTTCAGCAAAATATTGTCGGAAAAGATTCTATGTCCCGAAAAGTGCTATTTTTAGCCATTTCGACCCCTTTTGACCCCTGTGGACGAAACCAGATTTTTTTGTCTTACCTTTATGCAAAATAATAACTAGTGATTATTGATAAAGAGTACTTCCAAGGTGTTATTTAGAGTAGCAGTGCAGTGAATGTTGCATTTATGTCTTATCCTTAATAACGTATACAAAATATTTTTTCAGGATTTTTGGAGCTTATTTTAGTCTTTATCTTCAAAGGATCTTTTTTCAAGTCTGAAAGCATTTCAGAACAGCTTGCATTGTTCAGACTGGCATAATCTTCACCATACAATTCACAAAAGTCGTTTACGTGTTTGTCCATTGTTTCCACCATTTTTTTTAAAGACCAGTTCATATATGTAACCATTTCTTATCCATCTTTCATTTTGATAAGGGCTAACAAAATATGTCAAGTCCGAGATAGAACTAGTAGATTAATGGTGAAAGAATTTTATACAAAGAATCCAAAAACGCATTTGTCATAGTAGCTATAGAAGTTACATGACAACATATGCAACAAAAGATTTTCATATTACTTTTACAGAATTTAAATAAAATGGGATTTGATAGTAGATATTAAATACTAATCAGATATAATACTTGACAAGAATATATTTAAACTATTTAATTAAAGTTTTCATTCGCATTCTTTTGTAAACGCCAAACACATAAAGATCAACCACCTGTTGCTATATTAGACGGATTTATTAAATATCCGTCAAACATGAGTACAATCTGAAGCATTTATTGAAAACGAACTAAATTATATTTTGATTTTATTTTCAGATAAAGAGTGAAATTAAAATCTCAGCGTTATATAAACAGTTTTTCTATGATTCTGGCAGAGTAATACGGTTTCTCCACCACAAAATGCTCATCGAAATGTTATTAAAGTATATCTTATGCTGTGCAATGTTACTGCTAGTCTCCCCAACAACTTTCGCTAATGAAGGTAAGTGAACGATTAAAATAGTGTAACAGCTATAGATTTTTGATTTCTTTCTTTTCAGATACGACAAATTCTTGAATATCTTTGGATTTGATTCTGACTCTTGGGACAAACGCGTTTTACTTTTACTTTTTAATATAACTGGTTACCATGACTTGTTACGTATTGTTACCATTATTTTTATAATGAATTGTCATCACAACTGGTTACCATGTTTTTTACTATAACTGGTTACTGTATTTAATAACTGGTTACTATGATTTATTGCCATCAATTGTTATCATTACTTTTACAATGACATGTTACCATCCATTGTTACCATTACTTTTACAATGACATGTTACCATCCCTTGTTACCATTGCTTTTACAATGACATGTTACCATCCCTTGTTACCATTACTTTTACAATGACATGTTATCATCCCTTGTTACCATTGCTTTTACAATTACATTTTACCATCCCTTGTTACCATTGCTTTCACAATGACATGTTACCATCCCTTGTTACCATTACTTTTACAATTACATTTTACCATCCCTTGTTACCATTACTTTTACAATGACATTTTACCATCCCTTGTTACCATTGCTTTTACAATGACATGTTACAATCCCTTTCTACCATTTACTTTTACAATGACATGTTACCATCTCTTGTTACCATGCCTTTTACAATGATATTTTACCACCCCTTGTTACCATTACTTTTACAATGACATTTTACCATCCCTTGTTACCATTGCTTTTAAAATGACATGTTACCATCCCTTGTTACCATTGCTTTTACAATGACATGTTACCATCCCTTGTTACCATTGCTTTTACAATGACATTTTACCATCCCTTGTTACCATTGCTTTTACAATGACATGTTACCATCCCTTGTTACCATTGCTTTTACAATGACATGTTACCATCCCTTGTTACCATTGCTTTTACAATGACATGTTACCATCCCTTGTTACCATTGCTTTTACAATGACATGTTACCATCTCTTGTTACCATTGCTTTTACAATGACATGTTACCATCCCTTGTTACCATTACTTTTACAATGATATTTTACCGCCCCTTGTTACCATTACTTTTACAATGACATTTTAACATCCCTTGTTACCATTGCTTTTACAATGACATGTTACCATCCCTTGTTACCATTGCTTTTACAATGACATGTTACCATCCCTTGTTACCATTGCCTTTACAATGATATTTTACCGCCCCTTGTTACCATTACTTTTACAATGACATTTTACCATCCCTTGTTACCATTGCTTTTACAATGATGTTTTACCATCCCTTGTCACCATTGCTTTTACAATGACATGTTACCATCCCTTGTTACCATTGCTTTTACAATGACATGTTACCATCCCTTGTTACCATTGCTTTTACAATGACATGTTACCATCCCTTGTTACCATTGCTTTTACAATGATATGTTACTATCCGTTGTTACCATTGTGTATGTGTAAGATCCGTGAACATAACAAGTTACCATGAAGTATTACTATTTCTTTGGTACTATTATGTATATTTAAAAATTAGCATTAATTTAAATTTCACCCACAAAGGTTTCAATACAGGATGGTCGCTAGAAAAGCAAGAAAGGGTCAAACGGTAATTTGTTTTTTAAAAAGATTAATTTTGATAAAGCTTTTGAAAGACTAATATTATAATGCACTCATAGATGGTGAAAATCAAAGAAGTGAATAAACCAGACACAATTATGTTTTGTCACTTTCGATTTATTATTGAATATCTCTGTTACCATTTCTTAATTTTGTTCTGTTTTTCACACCAAGCAAGATACGGTACCACTAAATCGTAAGGGGCTACTATTTAAGACCAGATTTGCAGGGATACTATGTAGGGAGTTGGGCAGCGAGATGTCTGTTCACATTACACTTGAACTGCATGTGAGTACAGTCAGGGAAGCAGGGGGCTGGGAGGGAATTCCAAAGTCTAGCAATTTTAGTAGAAGGCTTTACGGTATCTAGGGATTATTACAGTGTAGGGGTGGAATTTTGCTGCTCATCTGCTTTGTTGGGTGGGGGTATTTACATCGAGGGGGAAACTAGTGTTTTAAGCTCGTCTGAGCACTTACCATTAAAGTACTTGTAAAACAGGCATAGGGATGCCAGATTTTTGCGATGTAACAGAGGTTGCAATTTGTCCAACAATGCAGGACCTAATAAGGTTGGCGACTCTTTTTTGAACCTATCTAGGAGCGAAAGACAAGTGACAGATGTGCCAGCCCAGATGTGACAACAGTATTCCATGCATGGGCGAATAGTGGCTTTGTAGAGATACAGGATACTCTCAGGTGTGAGTAATCTTCTAACGTGGTAGAGGGAGCTCACTTTGCAATTACCCTAATATATTTGTTTGAATTAATATTTCTTTTTTTTTTTTTTTTTACAAGGTGATCACCACTAATCAAGGCCCGGAAGTCACTCAGGGATAAGGGTTATTGCATGTACAGTACGTTAGTGTGGGGATTTAATAAAAATGTCTACTTAAGGGGGGGGGCGGTTCATCAGGAATTCGTTTATCTTGGACATGAAGACATCCAGGTTGTAGTCAGGTGGGAAGCAAGCAGACGGAACAGAGTTCCACAGGCGTGCAGTTCTAAGAAAGAAGCTTTGTTCATGGAATCTACGTTTTGTTTTAGGCACAGATAAAGAGTGGGGAAAATTTTTGACAGTGGCTTCAGCTAGATGGGTGTTTTTTGTAAAAGATTTGCGAGGGGGGACTAGAAATTGGAGCTCAGACGAGCACCTGCCATGGAAATAACGATAGAACAAAGACAGGCTTGCAACGTCTCTTCTCTGGGAGAGAGGTTGCAGGGAAGAGAAAAGGGCATCCCCACTAAGCCACGAAGTCTATTTTGTACTGTGTCAAGGCATGATAGGCTGTTTTTAGCAGCTCCTGCCCAGATATGGCATCAGTATTCCATCCTTGGGCGTACTTGGCTTTTATATAGATAGAGAATTGCATCAGTAGTGAGATATCTTCTTGAGCGGTAGAAGGATCCCACCATCTTTCCAGCAACCTTGGCAACAGACTTGATGTACGTGTTCCATTTCAGATCAGGAGCAAAGGTCAAGCCCAGAAGCTTGTCAAAACATGGGGCTTCTCTTAGACGAGAGCCATCGATTTCAATTGATGCCAGATGGGGATAAGAGCGTTGATGATGTAAAGATAGGAGCTTGGTTTAAGATGCATTAAAGGTAACCAGCCACCTCTTCCCCCACTGAACCACATACTCGAGATCAAAGGAGAGAGAATCAGAGAGAACTTTGTCATTTACAGCCTTTGATGTGTTGCCGTAGATGGTCGTGTTGTCAGCATAGATATCAACGAATGATTTAAGTATGTGTTTAGGGAGATCATTGATGTAGATTAGGAAAAGAGTTGGGCCCAGGATGGACCCCTGAGGAACTCCAGCATTAATACTGTGGGCCTCTGATTTCTGCCTATCAACCACTACTCTTATGAGCCTATCAGAGAGAAATGATTTAATGATTGAGAAAACATTACCAGTGATACCGTAGCTGGAAATCTTGTGAAGTAGGCCTTTATGCCATACCTTGTCGAAGGCCTTTGATATGTCAAGAGCAATTGCCCTAGAAAGGAAGCCTATGAGATATAACCGTTAGCACATCTGCTGTAGATTTTGCAGAACGGAAACCATATTGCATGTCACTAAGAAGGTTATTTTTGCTGAGGTAGTTGACTATTTCTCTATTTAATATGGATTCCAGCAACTTACTCATGACATACATTACTCATGATCCTATTTGTTATTTGCCAAAACTGGTGGGAACCAAGCCGCTGATCAGCTACTTTGGATTTAACGGACTGCGCATATAGCTCTCTTGCATTTTTTATTACTCTTTTACAGTGGTTGCTGGCGTTCCTGAAAGTGGCTTTAGTCTCAGTACATCTATTACGTTGGTAGCTATGGAAAAATGATTTCTGTGCGCGATGGCAGCAGCACATTCTGGGGAGAACCATGGCTGGCTGTTAGATTTTTGTTGGAATTTTTTAGATGGTATGAATCGGTCTATGCCTACAATTAGCCATTCGGTCAGGTCTGATACTATAGAGGACACATCCTTTTTAAACATGGAATGCAGATGTAGATCAGATATGAATGTACGGAAGTTATCCCAGTCTGCCATAGAGTATCGGTATACAGTATGGTGGGGCGGTACGTCTGGGGGCTTATTATATTTCATTTTTATCTTAACTGATACGACGGAGTGGTCGGAGGATCCTATAGGAGAAAGAACAGAACATGAACATAGCTCAGAAGAAGTGGAGAGAAAAAGGTCTAGAAGGCTTGCATATTGACCTGTAGTATCAGGCACACGGATGGGCTCGCGAACAATCTGAGTGAGGTCATAAGCAATGGCAAAATCCTGACAGAACCTCCCCTCATTGTCAGTCTTATTTGAGTGGGTCAGCCATTCCACGTTATGGACGTTGAAGTCACCACAGATGTGAATGTTAGCCGAGGGATGTGCAACATATATGATATGAACATACCTCAGGGCAAGTTGTGAGAAAAAGTTCTAGGAGACTTGCATACTGACCGTCAGTGACAGGTACAGTGGGTTCATGAATAATCTGAGTGAGGCCATAAGCAATGGAGAAATCGTGACAAAACCTCCCCTCATTATCTGTCTTGTTTGAGTGGGTAAACCATTCCACATTGTGAACATTAAAGTCTCCATAGACGTGAATGTTAGCTGAAGGATGATCAGACAGGATGTGGTCAATTTTCTCAGATATGCTCTTAAAGATAGTAACTCTGCTGTTATGAGGGCGATAGAAGGCAAATATAAATGCAGTGGTGTAAGCAAGTGCAACCTGGAAGCACATATAGGGTAAATTAGGATCTTCTCTAGAGATATCCCTGCCACATGGGAAGCCATCTTTAATGTAGGCACATATTCCATGATCATGGCAGTCTTGGGGGTCAGATTTAGATGTTAAATTAGAGTATCCGTTAATTATGAACTCATCTAGCGAAGTGGTTGGCCCTATTCCAGTTTCGCTTGTTACGTATAGGAGCTTGAGAGTACTAGTTTCAGGTAATGTATCATTAGATATGGCAATCAGTGATGGAGCAGGTTTCTTGTAATTATTAAAAGAAATCCTTGTTGATATAACTGGTTATTATGAGTTCTTATCATGAATTGTTACTATGACGTGCAACCATTATGTATGTTAAAGTGTTAACGTTAATCTCAACAGCCATACACAAAAGTGAAAAGGGACAATATTCACAATATTCTTGGAAATATCGTTCTTCCTTTGTAAGTACATACATTTTTGATAATCTATATAATAAGTCTGTATGTGTCTTTCCGTTTATAGAAAAGATAAGTGTTCCAAAAATCTAAAAGTTTATACACGTGCAGAATTTTCTTAGGAACATGATGGTATTAATCTTCACACTCTATATACCTTTTTAAGGAAACTACGGGTGCTTGTACAAGAAAAAGAAATAGAGTGTTTTTTTAAAAGACTAATCACCAAATATTCCAATTGTGTGATTGGCGGAAACTCAGGCTGACATCCTCGAGTGTATACAGCACCGTTTTGGCAATGTTATAAGCTCCAAATCTCAGCGACTATTGATCAGAATTTAACATGAAGGCTCGTTGGAAAGGTAATGGCCTGAATTGTGTAGTGGGCTATGTGGTATTTTCACTTAACGTCGCATGTTAAGGGGCTCATCCATCATCCAGAGCACTTTTTTTACAGTCATAAAATGTTTCAATCATAGTCATTTGTTGTTCTAATTTTGTATATGAATTACAAAATATCTGATATTTCTCCAAAACATCTGGCCTTGATGGAGAGGAGACTCACACTTGTTGCTATGGTTTCAAATGATCTGAAATAACAGCAAGGGGAGACTTGATTCCACATGTTTCTATTATGTTATATATATCCACTATTTGGTTTTCATATATAAAGTAAATTTTACAGTGTATAGGAATTATTTGATACTGGAGATATTCATAATCGTACCTTATTTCCAAAAGAGAGGAGATATAACATATGAGAAATATGTTATTTCAGATCATTTGAAACCATAGCAACACGTTTTAATCCCCCTTTCATCAATGCCAAAGGTTTTATATATATATATATATATATATATATATATATATATATATATATATATATACACACACACAGATAGATAGATAGATAGATAGATAGATAGATAATACTCATCCAGGACTCTTTGCAACTGCTACTCCACACCTTTCACCCCTCCTCTCACTTTCCACCTTCAAGACATGATTATTACCCCTGAACAACGTTAGTATTTTCCACAATCCTTTGCTTTGTTATTGATTCACCCGGTACAATAGCCAGCCGCATTTATGTTGCCAACTAAGCATACTTACAGCCCTTTTGAGTTCTATAAAATTTTCCTTTCAAATCTAATGAAAATCACCCACAATGTGCTAATTAGTTTGCATTACAAAATCTTAATTTATATAACCTTCTTATTTCGTAACTAGAATAGGCTCTAAATCACTGAACACCCCTAACAAGGTTTTTATATCATCCCGCATGATGTTTTATCTCGCACCATAAAATACCTTTCAAACCCATCAAACTTTTTTTTTTTTACATGGAGTTCACCACTTATCAAGGCCCAATGGCCACTCGGGGATAAGGGATATTGTGTGTACAGTAATCAAAGGGATAGTGTAGCAATAGTATTGGAGAATTTTTAAGGTGTCATTACTTGGTAGAGGGCGGTTCATCAGGAATTTGTTTGTGTTGGACTTGAAGACATCCAGGTTGAGAGTTCTACAGGCGTACAGTTCTAAGAAAGAAGCTTTGTTCATGGAATCTACAGATAGGGGGTGGAGAAAATTATTGACGGTGGTTTCAGCTAGTCGGGTGTTTTTTGAAAAAGATTGGCGAGGGGGGACCAGAGAATGGAGCTCAGACGAGCACTTGCCATGGAAATAACGATAGAACAACGACAGGCTCGTTAAGTCTCTTCTGTGGGAAAGAGGTTGCAGGGTAGAGAAAAGGGCATCCCCCACCAAGCCACGAAGTCTACTTTGATTATACAATTGTTATATTATAAGATTCCCGGAAAATATCGGTTAGTCTTGTTGATAATTATGTTTGAGAAGAATAAAAATATCTATATATTAATACGATAGCGTGTGTTATTTTGTGTGTCACGCTTACATCTTTTTTTCTTCTGAGTGACTGTCGTTTAATTGTAATGACTAGGGCCATTACAAGAGAATATTTTTTTCACTATTCTGACTCTCGACTATATATCAGTTAATATTTTATATGTTTTTAAATAGAGTGATGTGGTTCTCTGCTGATTAACTGTGTCTAACTGTGTCGGATATATACTCGAGAGTCAAAGCAATGAAAAGAGTATTCTCTTATCACAGCCCTAGTGTATATATCCGACACCTTCCATTTCTTGTTGTAAATAATTTTACAAAGAATTCCACATAAGTTTTGGTTTCAGTGTCGATTATAGCCGATGGCATTTATCTTTTTTATAAATAATTTTACCAAGAATGCCTCATAAGTTTTGGTCTCGGTTTCAATTATAGCTAAAGGAACTCAAGATATATATATATATATATATATATATATATATATATATATATATATATATATATATATATATATATATATATGTATATATATATATATATATATATATATATATATACAAGTTTTAGTTTCAGTTTCGATTCAAGTCATATTGATATATTTTTTATTTTAGAAATCACAACTTTATTATATATAAGAATTGATAGAAAATTGACCCTGTAATAAACTACACGATATCTGCATAAATTAAAATATCATATTTAAGTGTATTTTACAAAAGGGCTGCATCGTACGTCCCTGCTAGCTTAGATAAATGTGTTTGCAGTTTTTACAAAAAAACAACAATAATATCAGGGTATCTCCAATTACGCTGAACATCCACAGAATGCCAACATAAATATATTATATATTGAAGGGTTCCACTGTGGAATTTTAACAGTTCCCGCTAGTTTACATTAAATAGTTTTCAGGAATGTAACTTGATGGATGAAATATCATTCTTGTAGTAATGTTTTTCACTAAGTATCTTGGAACATAAACAAAGATACGTGACAAAAACCCAGCAAGGATCTTAATGCTACGTATAGTAATGGCGTCATCAAGGGAGATCGATAATTAAGTGTAAAACTGAAGACCAGCATCGAAAAATAAAAGCTGTAAATACAAGATTTCTGTTATAAGAATCTTCATATTGCAGTTTTTTATCCAAGGATCCATCAACGCAAGATCAACCAGATGAAAGGTATGTTTCTATATTATCTGCTGAATTGTATCCGTCCTGTTATTGTTGTTATATGTTACACACACAAAAATAAACTTATAAAAATACACATAACTAGAGACGATCACACATTCTCTACTCATATAAAAGGAGTACTGTTGCCACATCTGGACAGGAGCTGCTAAAAACACTCTATCCCGCCTTGACAGATTACAAAATAGGCTTCGTGGCTTAGTGGGGGATGCCCTTTTCTCTTCCCTGCAACCTCTCTGCCACAGGAGAGACGTTGCGAGCCTGTCTTTGTTTTATTGTTACAAATCAAATCCCTGGTCTTGCCCGCCCCCTCGCCGATCTTTCACGAAAAACACCCGTCTAGCTGAAACCACTGTCAAAAATTTTCCCCACTCCTTATCTGTGCCAAAACCAAAATGTAGATTCCATGATCAAAGCTTCTTTCTTAGAAGTGCACGCCTATGGAACTCTGTTCCATCTGCCTGTTTCCCACCTGACTACAACTTGGTTGTCTTCAAGTCCAACATAAACAAATTCCTGATGAACCACACACTTAGGTAGACACTTTATCAAATCCCAACATTAACTTACTGTACACACAATAACCCTTATCCCCAAATGGCTTCCGGGCCTTGATAAGTGGTGATCACCTTGTAAAAAAAAAAATTAACACAAACAGACGACACGCCAGCAGAAAATAGAGACTCGTTTATCCACGCATTATATACAGTCCATATATACATACAGACATATACAGTCAAACCAATTTATGTATCTCTTTGTTTCTCACTTATCTCTATGTCAATTTACATCTGTTAGGCTAAATGCATTATTTACTCTGTCGGCTTCAACTTTAATTGTTAAACGATCCCCAATTTGAAATAATTTTTAAATAAACACAAAAATGCTTCGTTTCATTAACATATTTAGTACATTAATCCCAGTAATATAACGAAATTTTATTATCATATTTTTATTTCCAATTCAATATGTGTAGATGTGTGTATGTACATCTGGGCTTGTTTGCAGATTTATGCATCCATTTTATTTGTCATAAAATTTCTATATGCATATGTAGATGTGTATATGTTTATATAGTTATGTATGTATTTATGTATGTATATATATATATATATATATATATATATATATGTATGTATATATATATATATATTAAATTGTAATTCAGTGAATTTCAAAAAACTCTCATTGAAATGAAATGAAGTGGTTGAGTTTCATATTAAAGAATTTTATTATTCTAAGCAAGACAAAGAATGCTTTAGAAAATTAATCTCTTTAACCTATAGGGTCTCGATGTCTACCATCTCATCAGAGGAGAGACAATATTAGCAAATAGTTATAAAGGTATGCACCCTATTTGCTAAAGTCAGTGAGACATGGAAAGTCAAAGTGAAAATAATACATTTATCAGAAGTCCTGTATGATATGAATGTTTTTGTAGATCCAGCTTGAGAGTTTTTTGAAATTCATTAAATTACAATTTAATTTATTTGCTCTATCTTGCATATCGAGCAATTCTTGTTTAGATGGGATAACTTATAGAATATTACTGCCAGTAATATTTTGTAAACCTACAATCTCACGTTTCCATAACAACTGATTGTTAAATAAAAACTATTCTGAAGCATATATATATATAGTCTAAAGAAGCGTTGAATAGAAAAAATGCAAAAAAAAAATAAATGAAGAATGCAGTTTTGATTCCTGGAATGGAAAAAAATATTAATTTTGACCTATCGCAGACTAAGCACCTACATAATCCGATTTCTAAAAAGTTTATAATGGCCAAAGACAATTCATTTATATATGGATGAAAAAAAAAGACCTAAACTAAAATTGTTGAATAAAAGTAAACTTAGCACTTTCGAAAAAGTCTTCAATTTTGAAACAGAATTTAACTATATAAGGATGAAAAGAGAAAACTGTTACTAAATTTTTGTAAATAGAAAACAGGGATCATCAGCTACTTACCCTGTAGCTGTTTCGGGGATTTAAACACACACACACACACACACACACACACACACACACACACACACACACACACACACACACACATATATATATGTGGTGGTTTATGTGGACAAAATTTTTACAACAAATAGAATCTATTCCTATTTTGCCCGCCCATTAGACAATCAAGGTTCCCCATCCCCTTCCCTGCCCGAATTCCATATCACTTTGGCATCTTACGCTTAGCAACTAGTTCGAATTTGTTCTAAAATTAGAACGTCTGACCCTTTCTTTAACATCTCATTTTCTGCTTTTAGTTTTAAGCATAATTTATTTTAAAATTCATTTTACACACACACACACACACACACACACACACACACACACACACACACACACACACACACACACACACACACACACACACACACGCACACACACACACGCACACACATACGCTCATATATACACACACACATATATATATATATATATATATATATATATATATATATATATATATATATATATATTGACGATAAGAGAATTCAAGTTCCCAAATATTCACTTCATATGTTTCTTTTTTTTACTCACTTTTCAATTAGATGATTTATGTGTCTTATTTTTAAGATTCTCCTTTTCCACCGACCATATTCGTAGATTCGGAAAATGGATGTGCTGGTTACCAAAGTAATTACACTTTCACGAGAACGTAAGTAAAAACTATGCTTGCTACGTACGAGACGGTTGATTGTAGAACTGCTTTTTCAAAATGTTACTTAACTATGCTCGACCACGTTTTACCCTTTAATCACGTGACTTAATAAAAAGGAAAACTGAGTGAAATAGACAGTTGCAGTTTAAAAGTCTTGTAAGGAATCAATGTAATGTTTCCGAATTTTGGAGATTAGAATTGATAATGTGTACTGTTTGAATTCTTCTGACTACTGTTCTCATCTTAGATATAATTATCACAACATTTTGATCGATGTGCAGATGCGTCTTGTTGAACTCATTATTTTACGTTGAACGGAACCCTTTACTGAATCCTGCAATGAATAAAAATGCTGTGTAATAATCAGTACTAAGTGACAGTCTTTTGAAGGTGAAAGGTTCAATCCTCAGTACTGATGATGAGGACTATGACAACTGCATACGCTTTTCATTGTTTGGCCCTCGAGTATATATCCGACACAGTTAGACACAGTTAATCAACAGAGGACCATATCACTCTATATAAAAGCATATAAAATATCAATGGATACACATTTGAGAGTCAAAACAATGAAAAGAATATGCTGTTGTCCTAGACCTACTGATAATACAATAAATACAAATACGAATTATTTAAGACTTCTATACATGTTATTGAGTTTAATCACCTTGACACATCAGTCCTCGTCAGATCACCGCAGTTAAGCAACGTTGAGTCTGGTCAGTACTAAAATGGGTGACCATTTTGGAATTCCAGATGCTGTATGTGTTATCCGCCTATTTCAGCAATGTTTCCAGTCTGTATTTGCCATTAGACTCAAGCAGTGCTGATTCAGGAGAAATGTGGTTGAGATTGCGCAACCATTGCCTCACAATTATATGCGCAGATACCCTTACAGAGGGTATCCCTTATCTCTTGAGATTGGATGGAGGCATTGTATTTCTAAGTTCGACATAAAGATTTATTATTTCAACAAGACGAACCTAAAGAAAGTTGGAGGCTGCACTAGCCAAAACGTTGTGAAAATAACATCCAAGATGAGAACACTATTTCTAATAATCCAGATATTACAAAAGAAAATCGTAGACAAGGAAATCGAAATATAGTTAAGCAGCATAAAATGTGAAAACTTTATCTTATCTTTACGGTCCTCCTGCCATTAGTGTCCAGCAATCTGACATAATCTAAAATGAACCCCCATTAAGAGACGATGCAACATGCGGAGTTTGTTATATATTTCAATAGGAATTTATTAGTCTTTCAAAATAAATAATATAGAGGTATAGGATACTGTCAGGCGTAAGTAGTTTTCTAGCACGGTAGAGGGAGACAACCTTCCTTGCAGCAGCCTTGGCAATGCTCTCAATGTATCTATTCCAGTTCATATTATTCTTCCAGTGTTCTGCATTATGTAATTTTCTGATTCATTTTGGCGTCATTTACACAGTCTTCGATACAAACCAGTTTTCTTATTAGGGTTCTACTATATAGTTTAGCTTCAAGAAGTTTCCTTGTTTTTATGAGGTAATCCTTTCAAATTTTCTCTTTCTTTTTTTGTTGCTTTGATAGTTTCTGTTTCCAGAATTCCCAAATATTTGTAGCTGTTATGTTCACCTAATGCCCCCATCTCTATTTTGTTGGGTAGTGACATGCCTTCCATTGTCTCCAGTTTTCCCCCTTCTCATGATCAATGGTGCGCACTTTTCTATACTGAATTCCATTCAGATATCCTAGCTGAAGATTCTGGTAGTGTATATTAGCATATCTAGTTCATTCTTGGATTTTGCAAACAGTTTCAGGTTATCCATGTACATTAGGTGGTTCATTCTTTCATCTTTATTAGTAAACTTGTATCCAGCTTGGCATTTTCTTAGTATGTTATTAAAGGTCATCATGGTTATGATGAACAGTAGTGTTGATAAGGAATCACCTTGGAAGATACCTCTTTGTATTTTAATCTCAGTTATGTATTGTCCATCAGCTGTCAGTTCATGTTTCCATGTTCTCATTGTATTTACTATCAAATTAATAATCTTGCCTGTTGTACACTTTCTTGTAGTCGATTCATGCCACGGCTATGTTCTTTTTTCTACTTTTTACTTCTTTCAAGATCATTTGATCTATGTATAATAGATCATGTGTTCCTCTTTTTCCTTCTTGGCATCCTTTCGTTCTGATAAATTTGTGCTGTTAGTAGTTTCCACATTGTGAGTAAACATGTTATAGACATTTTTTTTGTATCTTTTTGTACCAGTGTGCTCTCCAGTGTACCACTTTTTTTGTAGGATTGTCTTGAGGGTTTCCTTGCTGATTTTATTCTCTGTTCCTTCTTCGATTTGCTGGGACTTATCTTTTATCTCTTTGCAACCATTCGGCATTTTCTATTATGATCCTTTTTCTCTTCCCATATTTGGCTCCACCAGCATTTTGTTTCTGTCGGGTCAGGTTGTTCTGTTCGTTATTTTCCTCCTCCTCGCATTTTTATAAAATTGTCTTTCATTTTTTTTTTTCAAAGATCCTGTTTTGTTTTCACAGTTTAGATTTGTATCCCTGTTCTTTTGCTGTTATGTTTTTTTACTTTAATTCTTCATGTTTCTTGTTAAGCCTCTCACTGCTGGTCGCATTTCTACTTTTTCATCCTCTTCCAGCCGCGTTCATCTTGTTTATCGCGTTGACTTCTTTTTTAAGTTCGTTGATAAGAGTTTCCAGCCTAAATTCCCACCAAGGTTTTGTCGATCCATTTTTTCCTTGTCTTTTTTCTGCTTTAAACGTCATATGTACTGTCTTGGCATCAGCGTAAATTAAATTGTTTAAGTCTGTAATGTTATCTGCTGGGAGGAACTTGTTCACCTTCTCTGTTTCTGCTTTTAATTTCTTCCAATTTTTAAGTTTTGTGTTTTATCTTCGTTCATAAGTTGTATGATATTTTCTACTTTAGCTGCTTATTTCTCGTTAAGTTCCGTTATTTCATAGATCTCGGTCTCCATGTTTATTGTGTCTGAATTTTGTAGGCCTTCTGCATCTGGAGTTTCTATGCATGGAATTCAGTGAGAGGAATTTCATGTTCTGTTGCATTGTCTTTTGTTGTATTTTCATTAGTTCTAGATTTGAAAGCCAACCTCTCTTGAGAATAAGTTTCACTTGATTTGCAATTCTTTGTTTTATTGTAGTGTAGTCCCACCAGTCCTTCATTCGTTTCCGATATCCTCGGTATTTGGGGTGGCTTCTGTAGTAGCATTCTATTACAAGTCTGTTCTCCTTTGTTGTCCATTTCTTCCTTCGGGTTATTGGTCCGTATTGCTTCGTTTAATTTTTCTATGTTCGATCTGTATTATTTTCATACCTCAAATTAGAGGAGATACTTACTTGTTCTGTTATTATTATTATTATTATTATTATTATTATTATTAAAATTTTAGGTGTAACTATTCCAGTAAGTATCGCACTATGGACGGCAGTTGCAACAACAAAAATGATCCGATCAGAGGAAAATCTTTTACACCATTTAAGCGGTTTCAAGAGAGTGACTATGAGGACGGTGAGTGTTTCCTTTTTTTATTTTTAACTTTTTTTATAAACGTCCTGTTTTGCAAGAACCTTAGTACCATTTTGCTTCCAAAAGAAATTCAAAGTAAAATAAAATCTAAATTCTTGACTTTTAATTATATACCGTGTATAATACACACACACACACACACACACACACACACACACACACACACACACACACACACACACACACACACACACACACACACACACACACACACATATATAGTATACATGATATTGTATATATGTGTGTGTGTGTGTGTGTGTGTGTGTGTGTGTGTGTGTGTGTGTGTGTGTGTGTGTGTGTGTATACTGCCAGAAGAATAACCTTCCCAAAATAGGTAATACTTATTCCCTGGGCAATTTTGCACCACTTTTATGCATTCTTGCAAAGATCAAAATCAAAATATAATAATATATTCAGCATCTGGAATCAATTGAAATGAATGGCTCTCATTTTGGAGAGGCTCTATGTTTTGACAATCTTCTAGGTCTGATCTTTACTCCTGATCTGAGATGGAACACGTACATCAAATCCGTTGCCAAGGCTCATGGGATCCTTCTACCGCTCCATTAGATATCTCACTGCTGATGCAATTCTCTACCTGTATAAGAGCCAAGTACGTCCAAGGATGTTGTCGCATTTGGGAAGGAGCTGCTAAAAGCAGCTTATCTTGCCTTGACAGAATTCAAAATAGACTTCATAGCCTAGTTGCGAGCCTGTCTCTGTTTTATCAGTTTTTTTTCATGACAAGTGCTCGTCTGAGCTCCAATCTATGATCCCCCCTGGCTTTACTTTCACGAAAAACACTCGTCTAGTCGAAACCACTATCAATAATTTTCTCCACTCTTTGCTGTGCCTAAACTTAAACATAGGTTCCATGAACAAAGATTCTTTCTTAGAACTGCACACTTGTGGAACTCTCTTCTATTTTCCTGCTTTCCAGCTGAGTCACTCCCTTAGGTAATCAAATTTACCAAATTTACACTACTAACGATTATTACGACATGTGCTCCTTAACTACTGTACACTTATAAACCCTTATCCTCGAATGGCCTTCGGGCCTTGATAAAAAAATAAGAAAGCTCTTATTCCTAATGTTGATCAAAATCCATTAGATAATTTTAATTCTAGAAATTGTCTAAAATTTAAGACTTATCTTAGCAGATCTTCAGAAAAAATTGGAATTCAGTGTATTTGGGGGGAACAATTGCAATGAGTTCATCGGAGCACATTCCATTAAAATATTTATAAAACAAGCACAGGGATGCAACATTGTGGCGATGGTTTTTAAAACATTTTTACCAGGAATGGTTTCTGTTATTTGCTTCAAGAACATATCTCTAGGATCCATATAATATATATGCACACCTGTTTGTGGAATTCTTCAGAGTTCTAAGGGATTAATGAAATAAATGAAAAATCTATTTGCGACATGCTATTGTGTATTTTAATTATATAAGTCCTGTGTTCGTAACAAGTATTTTTTTAGATACCATATCATTGTCACCATTATATTTGGTTTGATGTCAAGCACTTGTGCCCCCTTGATGTAAATACCTCCTGACTAACTCAACAAGCAGCAAAATCCCACACCTACACTGTAGAGATCCCAAGATGCCTGAAAGCCTTCTACTCAAATAGTTTATTCCCTCAAACTGCAAGACTTTAGAATTTCCTCCCTGGTCCCTGCTTCCCTACCTGTACTGACAGGCAAAAGTTCAAGTGTAATGTGAACAGACATCTTGCTGCTTAACACCCTGCAAAGTTGGTCCTAAATAGTAGCCCCTTACGTCAAAGTGGCATTTTGCCTTGTTTGGATGAAATCACAGCAAAAAAAAAAAAAAGCTTCAGATACTGACATATGTTGGACGGCTTTTAGAAATTGACTTTGAAGCTAACCTATTTCTACTCAAGTCTTTATTCATCCTTCTTTCTCTCAAATCCATCCTCTTCACTTCCTTCCATGTTTTCCTTCGCCTTCCTCTTTGGGTGAGCCCTGCTACCTTAACTGTTCCACATCTACTAATCCAAGAACACTCATTCATTCTTTCATTGTGGCCATACCGCCTCTTTTACACACATCTTTTTATGCTGTCCAGATTTAGTCTTCTTTCAAATTCATCAGATCTGAGCCCGTTGTTGCAATATTTTTAATATAATTAAAGGGTATCATCACCGAAAGTTGTAATGTTCTACTCATAGACACTGGCGATAGGACCTGACGAATAAAATGGAGCCACGTTCTGTTAGCAACCAATCAGAAACTAGAATTTTTCCTTAAAATTATTGAATCCATTAGCATTCTTCCATGTATGGAGTACTGTTGTCACATTTGGGCTGGTGTATCTGCTACTAGTTTCTCACTCCTGGACAGGATTCAAAAGAGAGTCGTCAACCTGATAGGTCCTAAACTGTCATCTAAGCTTCAACCTATGTCCCATCGACGAAGTGGTGCATCCCTCTGCCTATTCTAAAAGTATTTTAATGGTGAATGCGCCAGCAAATTACAAGCCTCGGCGTAAATACCCTCGACAAACCAACAAGCAACTAAATCCCACTCCTTCACAGTAGAGATCCTTAGATGTAAGAAAGCCTTATACTCTAATAGTTTCTTCCCCAGAATAGCTAGACTTAGGAATTCCCTTCCGAGTTCCTGCTTTCCCAACTGTATTGGCATGCAGAAGTTCAAGTGTAATGTGAACGGACATCTCGATGCTCAACTCCCTACATAGTATCCCTGCAACTTATGCCCCCGATAGTAGCTCTCTACATCAAAGTGACACTGTGGCTTGTTTTGAGGTGAAAATGGAATAAAAAAAATTCTGGCACATAATTTTTTCTTGTCAACATGAGAAATATCTTTTGCTCTTTGGCTGCAAAATTATAAAGTTCAGGACTGTACAGAACAGATACCCACTGAAAATTATTCCTCTCCAGGACTTGTACAGAATAGCTACCCATTGGAAGCTCTTCTGAAATTAAACATGGCTTTCAATTCAAGAAATATGTTACACATCCAGCAACGCATGACCTCAACTCTAACTCACATCACACTGCATAGAGTCTCTGTTGTTTAATAATGATAGAAGTTCTTTGAATCTGCTCCATCCACTTTGAATTCTAGCTATCATACATGCTTTACCTTGTGTCCCAGTTGTATCGCTAAGTCATCCATATATTTTTTGGTACTTATTCACTTATGAAATAATAGAGTTATTATTTAGAAAGCCATTGTTAACATGGAAAGAGGAGGATATTTTGTTACTATTCTGTAATTTTACCTAACAATTTAAAAGATATCGTAAAATTTAAATTTAACTTGAAAATACAATTTAAAAATAGTGCGGTTCAATAAGTGCACAGACACCTATATTTTATATACATCCAAGGTTGGCATTTGTCTCTGTTGTCTTACACTTCTTACACTGGTGTTAAGATGATTAATCAGAATCGGAATCAGTAATTGTATCGGAATCAGGAATTTACAACAGAATCTGTAATTATATCAGAACCAAGAAAATTATTGGAATCATCACATCGCTATCTTACTCAAAAACTATTTGCTTTCTCCCAATTTATCAGTAATTCCACTGCATTTCTTGCACGAAATTATTATATGTAGCACAGAAAAATGAGTTACACCTGACCCTTTCACCACAAACTAAACATGGGAGTTTTCCTCTTTCTGAGGGATTTCCAACACTACGGACATTGATCAACACTTTTTTCGGTGACATTCATTCTCAAGCCTTTATTTCCCATAGTATTCCTCTATGTTTTTAACTTAACTATTAAATCTTAAATTCTTTAACAAGCAAGAAATAATCAGAATACAACATCTCTTCAAGAAATAATCAGAATACAATATCTCTTCAAGAAATAATCAGAATTCAACATCTCTTCAAGAAATAATCAGAATACAATATCTCTTCAAGAAATAATCAGAATACAACATCTCTTCAAGAAATAATCAGAATACAATATCTCTTCAAGAAATAATCAGAATTCAACATCTCTTCAAGAAATAATCAGAATACAATATCTCTTCAAGAAATAATCAGAATACAACATCTCTTCAAGAAATAATCAGAATACAACATCTCTTCAAGAAATAATCAGAATACAATATCTCTCCAAGACAACATGCATGGAACTGGCTAGACAATTCTTCTAAAACACAAATGAAAAGTAACAGACTTAGTATTGACCCCTGATATTCTCCTTCTTTAACATCAAAGCTTTTACTTTTAAGGGAATTTCTCGTTCTAATACGATTTTGAATCTTTCTGTAAATTGCCTGACCAACCTTCACTAACCACTCGTTTTCTTTGTCAATAGTTTTCTTCAGATCCATAAAAGTAAAATATTTCTCTTGCAGTTCCTTAGTCACTGGTTCCATCGTTTCTGCTTTTCTTTGATGAACTTCTCAACTCAAGGTGCTCGACTGAGCTTCAACCTATGGTGCCCCCTCCTGCAAAACATTCACGCTCGTCTAGCTACCACAACTGTCAACAATTTCTCTTATTCTCTAACTATGCCTAAAACTAAACGAAAATCCCACAAGCAAAGTGTTTTTTTTTCCTAGGACAGTCTGTTCTAAATAATATAAATTGATGAGTAAAATGTCCTAAGAATAAAGTAAATATCGCGATACATATGGTGTTCATACGATCTTTTATCATTCTGGCTGATGCCTCCGTTTCCCTTAGCCGCGTTTCACGAGTGACTGTCGATCGCTTTCTCCGCTTTACTTATAAGAATAAAACTCTTTTCGTGAAGATCATAACACAAGAAGACGTTCTCTGAGTTTTCCTGAAGACTTTGGAGGGAATAGATTAAAATGAGAAAGGCTAATCTGTGAATTATTTGTTATTGTTATAATGTGTTAAGGGAGAGTGAATACTAGAAATGTTTTGTAATTTTAAGTGAAATATACTCAAAGCACCAACTTGACTGCGACAATTTCTAACGAACATAACTAACAAAGGAAATAATGCTGAGACGTTTCAGGGATCTATAAAACAACACCCAGATAGGAGTTCCAAAGTTTAGCAGTCCTGGGGGAAAAACTATTAGAGTAGTAGGCTTTCTTACATCTAGGGATCTCTGTGTAGGGGTGGGATTTTGCTGCTTGTTGGGTTTGTCGGAGGTATTTACATCAAAGGGGTACACGGGCTTGTAGTTCGTCGGAGCATTCACCATTAAAATACTCGTAGAATAGGCAAAGGGAGGCAACTCCGTTTTACTAATAAGAATAAAACTGTTTTCGTGAAGATCATAACACAGGAAGACGTTCCCTAGACACAATACCACAGTGCTGCTTCTTGGCTGGCTATAACCGTAGCTGTTTTTAAATCTAATGTATTTTATATACTTGCCCAAACATTTACATTATCTTTTCAGTAATTAAAAAAAAAAAAAAAATTCTTTTATTAACTTTGTAGTTTCAGATCGTGCCTATATTGGCATCATTTTTTGTTGATTGATATTATTCATTTGTCAATAAGCTTTCAATAAAACGCATTAACTGAAAACATAAAATATTTTTTTCAGGTGTTCACATGCCAGTAACCGGGAGGCCAGATCCGCGAGATCTGAGTAGATTCCTCTTCAGTGATAACACGGATGAAAGTCTTGAAGAGAGAGCGAATGCCAATTTCGTCACATTTGGACAGTATCTCATTCACGATTTAGCCTTCTTCGCACTCAATCATAGTATGTCATTTTATTTATTTATGATTTATATTACACATTCGATTAAAATGAACAAAAAAAATGATAATATTTTGCTCACTTAAATTTATTACTAGCAGGTCTATTCAACATTATCCGAGACAAAAAAGTGTAAAATCTCTTTTCTCATCTCTCATTTTCTCCCTTCACACCCGTTTTCTTCTTTTTTCAGCCTATTTATCTCTCTGGACATATACACACAACTTGGCGAAAGGGAAATAACTCTGCAAAACAATCATAATTGTTCTCCTTTAATTAGTGGCCAGAAAGCAGATTACAAGATAATATTTAAAAAATGTGCGTACGTCTTAATGATATAAATGACCATTTAAACCCTAAATAATGGGTATTTCGTTTTTAATTTTAGATATACATCAAGTGTTATGCCGATTAAAAAAATACTAACTTTGTGTTTATTATGTATTGGTCAAGTTTTAGTTGGATGTACACACAGATATTTGTCCTTTATATAATAGACTGGCTATCCCAGTAGAGAAAATTCTTTTTATTAATATTAATTAGTTAAGAGGCTGATGCTAA
Source organism: Euprymna scolopes (assembly GCF_053919585.1). Lineage (NCBI taxonomy): Eukaryota > Metazoa > Mollusca > Cephalopoda > Sepiida > Sepiolidae > Euprymna > Euprymna scolopes. Next base: position 34,324,962 of record NC_136485.1, on the reverse strand, counting down.
TTAGGTTATAAAGGCAAAATGCTCGTTTTCTAGAATCTTCCTAGTAGGAAGAAATATGTCTTGAAAGAAACTCAAACGAAATACAGCATTCCCTTTTAAAGAAAGAAAAAGAAGACAAATTGGTTAGGATGAATCAAATATCACTTAATTTTAAATAGTAGATGCCTCCTTTGTACATTTCTTATTTTCCTTAATATTCTCAACTTTAATTTAAAGGAAAAAGAAAATTACACACTCTCTCACACACACACACACATACACACCACACACACATGCACACATATAAAGGGTGTTTTAAAGGTAATGCCTCCTATTGTTATTCCACTCAAATGGATCAGAGGGGATTGAAAACTGCATTGCTATGTTGACTGAACTTTTGCATTCATGACCTGAAAGTTTAATTTCTCTGTTGCATATATTGACGGCATGAGATTCTAAGAAAGAAACCCCTGCCATATACGTGCGTCAGAAGCAGAGATGCATCGTTGAATTCCGTGCAAAAGAGCACTGAGAATGTTAGTGACTATGGAGAAAAATAAATTCTAGAGTATAAAAGATCGTTAGTTTTAATCATTTCGTCTTGATAGCTCTTCAACTTTTTTAGTTAAAAAATAGGAGGCTTTACTTTTGGAACGACCATCGGATGACAGAACGCGTTTCTGATGCTCATTCACAGCTATCATTCATCGCTGGCAAAAGTGTATTGAAAATGTTGATAACTACGTAGAAAAATAAATTCTGGAGCATGAAAAGTCGATCATTTTAATGGTACCACTCCCATCTTCATAGCTCTTCAATATTCCGAGCTAAAAAATAGGAGGCTTTACTTTTCGAACGACCTTCGATTTCAACGTATGAGTGTCTAACAATTTAATGATCAGTTCGGATGTTTATATAGGAGATGGCATTTAAGTCCAACAAGTGATCTGCAGACAAGACCACAAATCGCACACGAGAATGCTGACTCTCAGAGTTGGTTGGTGTTTTCATGGCATGTGTTTTCGTGGCATGGGCTGAAAGATTGTACTTAAGTTTGTCCTTGTATTGGAACTAGAGTCTGCCAGTCTTTCATTTACAGCTTTTAAGCTCACTATATATCAGAATTTTTGGTATACATTCATTGTTCATTCTGATGATGTGGCCAGACCATCCAAGCTGTGACTCGATAAAGGACGTTTTGATACCCTCAATCTTACATTTTGCAAGAAGTTTGTGACTTTATCTTCGAGTGTACAACCACATATGGAACGAAGGTGTCGTTTATGGAATAATAGCCTCGGTGCCCGGCGTTTCCCAGGTCCTTGGAGGTGCGTGTTGAGCCAAAAAAAAAAGTGGTACTAGGCAGGCAGGCTCGAACCTGTACCACGAAGGAGAAAAAGAATGTGAAAAAAAAAACGTGACGTCTTTGCTGTTACGTCCATCGCCAAACCGGAAGTAACCAAGGTTTAAATTAAGGATAGTCAATCGAAAAGAGGGGATGACTTTCGGAAATATCGGCGAAAAAAGCGACCCCTCCTTGTAGAAAAGTGCCCAGTTGAGGGTGAAGGAATTAATGTTTTTGGCTAATTGTTTGAAATTTGTTGTTCGAAGGGCCGAGCTTCAAAACAGTACTGATCTTGTGTAAATCCGTCGCCTCTGTCGAAAGTTTTAGACATACATACATACATACATATGTACATACATACATACATACATATGTACATACATACATACATACATACATAGATACATACATACATACATACATACATACATACATACATACATACATAAATACATACATTTAAACAGACAGATGAGATTTATATTATAAAGGATGCCATGTTGATTTATTTGTGACCGGTGGAGAGTCCAAATTTCAGATATATTATCGGGTAAAAAAAATGGCTTGGCTAATTTTTCAATAATTTTATTAAGACTGTGTTTAAGTAATTCAAAATTTTCGCCGGGACTTAATATAAAATGTTACTTGAAGCAAAACAAGTTAGTATTTAGATAAGATTATGAAAAACAGAATTGAAGAGATAAGAGATAAAAGTTGCTTAGAGGATTAACAATTTTTTTTTACCCTAAATGCTTATTTAGATCTGAAGTAAAAAAATCTGGCAGAATAAATTTGAATTTAATTAAATTATTACTCTAGAGAATAAAAAATTATTTTCATTAATTCTGTACTGCTGTACTGTACTCAAGTGGTACTCACCGTAAATGGATTGAACCGGCTTTCTCCGAAGGAAAAAGTTTCATAGGAGTATGAAATTCACAAGAAGTCTTCAGCCGCATGTATATCGCCGCTAGGGGAGGTAACAACCTTAGGTTTTTTTCATCTCTTGCAGGGAGGTATCAACGCCTTCCTACATACAGCACCTGCTATTCCTAAATGGTCACTCATCTGGTACTGACCAGGCCCGATGTTGCTTTACTTTGGTGATCTAATAAGAACTGGTGTTTAAACGTGATATTCTAGTCTGGTTGGTCTAGTATAAAGACATTAATTATTAAAAATTGCTTGAGATGGGCTGGTTACATTGTCAGAATAAGCGGCTAGTCCTATCTTAAGAAAATATTTTATTCTGGAGGGTTGGAAGACAGAAAGAGCAATACAGTAATTGATGATTGTTTGAAGGAGGATATGACCATGAAATATCACTTAGTTTTTATTATTCTTTATGTAAATACAGTCATATCTTGCTATGATGTGCAGACTGTTTCGATCATAATTGGTCTCATCACATATCATGCAAGAAAATTTAAAAATTAAGTTTAGAAGAGAGAAACTATACTTTGCCATGACTGGCGTGAAGCAAGGTTAATCTTCTTATAAGAACTCCTCTAAAATTGCAAATGGTCTTGAACCTTTTTAAATTTTCTTGCATGATGAGATCAGTTATGATCGAAACGGTCTCTGCACATCATAGCAAGATATGACTGTATTTGTATAAAGAATAATAAAAACTATAAATCGGGAATCATCAGTGCAGGGTGTCACGAACACTGGTAACAGAAGTCATGTCAAGCTTATGTTCTTATATATGGGTTGTGGAAATGCATTCACTAGCAAGAATCTAGCTAATTTGCATATTCTTTTAAGCATTCATTTTAATTAATTCCCTGTTAGTTTTTTCGATTTTCTTATGGGATGATCATCTAAAGTTAACTATTACGTGTAATTATATTCATGCAGATATTCTACATGATTTATACTTGCATAATATTTGCGTAAAATCTTTACAATAAACAAAAAATTGTTTCCATATATATTTATGTATACATATATATTTTTGTTTAATCTATTAGTCTATCTATCTATCTATATATCTATCTATATATCTATAAAAGTGAAAGTGTCTGTCTGTGTGTGTACATTTCCCTACGCAATAACTCTGTCAATTTTAATCTACAGACTCGAAATTTGATATACAGGGTACTGAGATTTGGGAAAATCTTTGTGATTGGGATTTCGCCCAGAAATTTGGCTGTGAAGAGGTCAAAGTTCAACGATTTGACCTTTGGGAACTCTACCAAACCCCTCCGACAATTTTGGGTCTAAACACTTGAAATTTTAGATATAGATTCTTTGGACATGGATCTAACTTAATAACTTGATATGAGCCCCAAAACAATAAATTTTAAGGGGTCATAATAGGGGTCAAAGTTTAAAAAAGAATTTACCGTTTTTTTGTTTTTTTTTTGCTCAGCATATACCTCAAAACACCCGGGCAACGCAGGGCACCCATGCTAGTCTATATATCTATAAAAGTGAAAGTGTCTGTGTGTGTGTGTGTCTGTGTGTGTACATTTCTCTACGCAATAACTCTGTCAATTTTTAGTCTACAGACTGTTATTAAAGGGTCAAAGTTCAACGATTTAACCTTTAAGAACTCTACCAAACTCTTCCGACAATTATGGGTCTAAACCCTTGAAATTTTAGATATAGGTTCTTTGGACATAGATCTAACTTAATAACTTGGTATGAGCCCAAAACAATAAATGTTAAGGGGTCATAATAGGGGTCGGGTCAAATTTTAAAAAAATTGACTGTTTTTTTTTTTTTTGCTCAGCATAAACCTCCAAACACCCGGGCAATGCTTGGCACCTATGCTAGTATATATATAAAAGTGAACGTGTCTGTGTATCTGTCTGTCTGTGTATCTGTCTGTCTGTGTGTGTACATTTCCCTACGCAATAACTCTATTAATTTTCAGTCTACAGATTCGAAATTTGATATACAGGCCACTGAGATTTGGGAAAATCTGTGTTTTTCGGCCAGAAATTTGGCTGTTAAAATGTCAAAGTTCAACGATTTGACTTTGAGAACTCTTCCAAACTCCTCCGACAATTTGGGGTCTAAACACTTGAAATTTTAGATATAGATTCTTTGGACATGTATCTAACTTAATAACTTGATTTGAGCCTCAAGCAATAAATGTTGAGGGGTCATAATAGGGGCCAAAGTTTAAAAATTTTTACCTCTGCAGTTTCTACCAAATCACTCAGACAATTTCTGGTCTAAACATTTGAAATTTTACATAAAGAGTATTCAGAGATAGGGCAAGCTTTTTAATCGGTTTGGGTCGAAATTTTTTAGTTACCAATATATAAATGTATGTATGTATGTATGTATGTATGTATGTATGTATGTATGTATGTTTGCATGTGCGCCTAAAACTTTCGACAGAGGCGACGGATTTTTTAAAGATCAGTATCGTTTTTAAGTTCGACCTTTCAGACGAAAAATATCGAAAAATTGGCTGAAACATTAATATCTTCACCTTCAACTGGGCACTTTTCTAAAGGGGGAGTGCTTTTTTCGCCTATATTTTTTAAAGTAATCTTCTCCTTTCTATTGTCTAGCATTAATTAAAACCAACGTCACTTTCGGTTTGGCGGTGGTCGTAACAACAAAGACGTCAGTTCTTTTTCCCCGTTCTTTTCGTCCTTTCTACTACCACTTTTTTTTTGCTCAACACACACCTCCAAACACCCGGGCAACACCGGGCTGAAAATCTAGTAGTAATAATAATAATAATAATAATAATAATAATAATCTATAAATATAAAAGCGAAAATATGTGTATGCATATGTGTTTGTTTGTATGCATGTATGTGTGTTTGTATGTCTCGCAAAAACTTTCCACGTGGGTCACGGATTTTCGCCAGATCGGTATCATTTTAAACTTTCAACCTACGCCCGACAAATATCGAAAAATTGGCCAAAAACGTTAATTCCTTCACCCTGAAATCAGCAGTTTTTTACAGGAAGGGGGGGGGTCAGCAAAAACCGTCCTCTCATGACGAGTTCGCTTCTACGCATGTGTCATACGACGTCAGAACATGATTTAGTTTAAATATTTGAAAAAGCGATGCAATTTCGTCGATGTTCTCTTAGCCCAGTTGCTTAGAGCGCAGCCTCATTATATGAAGGTTTTGGGTTCGAATCGTGATGTGAGATGTCTTTTTTGTTTTTTTTAAATTTTGATATTGAAACAGGGTTATTTAAGCCAGTGTTTATTTTTGGTTTTTATTTTTCAGATTTTTTAAAGAAGTTTTTACGTTCGTTTTTCTGTTTTCGTTTTTGTTTTTCCCATTTTTACATTTAACATCGTTTGTTTGCCTTTACTTAGTTTTTTTTACTTCGCTTATTCTTATGTTTTGATTAACACCCCCTCACCCCCCGCCCGAGCACACACTTCAAACACCCGAGCAACGCCGGGTACCCCCCGGGGCTATTTAAACCATTTTTCACGTGTTTTTTTTTTTTGGGGGGGGGGGTATTTTTAAGATTTTTTAAAGAAGTTTTAATGTTCGTTTTTCTGTTTTCTTTTTCGCGTTTTCTTTTTTTGTTTTTCCAATTTTTACATTTAAAATCGTTCGTTTGCCTTACGTTAGTTTTTTTTTTCGTTTTTTTTTTCGATTTTTTAAAGTTTTAAAATATTTACTTCGCTTATTCTTATGTCTTGGTTAACACCCCGCCCGAGCACACACACCTCTAAACACCCGGGCAACACCGGGTACCCCGAGCTAGTAATAATATAAAATATAAATGTCTGCTGACAGGCATTTTGGCAGATGAGATTTACCAATAAAGGAATAAAAAAACAAAAAAAAACTCGCTGCAAATGAGGTAATAGAGCGACCAAGGATGAATTGCATTTTGATAGGACAATGTAAGAGAAGATCCACAAATCTATGCATGTCATGGATAGATTACCGAAAAGCATAGCTAGACTAAGGAATGTGTGGAAATATTTGCAATAGGAGCGAATGTGCAAGCTTTTTTGAAAGGAGTATGAAACAATGGAAAGTGCCATTAACAACAAATAAAGAAGATCTTAGGGAAGTTCATGGGAAGAGACGGATTTTTAGAGGACAGTTTGTTGTTATTGTTGTTTGCGTTTGAGTACAGTGTTTTTGTTGTTCAAGGTAAATGTGTGGTATGAGTGGGGAAAGAAGGAGTATAGGGTATGGATGATTAAAACTTGTATGCAAAGAACGAAAACAAGCAAAATATGCTTGTGAGGAGTATTCAAATGTTCAGTAATGCCATAGATATGGAATTTGGCATGGATAAATGTGATCCATGATATTGAAACGGGGAAAAATTGTTGAAAGTAATTCTTATAAAGGGTGTGTCAAAATTTGAAAAATTGTACTATGAGGGGCGTGCAATAAATAAATAAATAATGCCCCTGACCCACTTCACATAGTAGTAGAGCAACGAAACTTGGCACAGTTATTAGGCTTTCTCTACATAGGAACCATCCAGAGTTATACATTTCTCCCATTATTTCATGCAGCTCTGGAGACCGTTTTTGTAGAATACCCCAGGTTGGTCCTCCAACCACGACATGACTTCAGAAATCAAGGCTACATCATTTGGGAAAAACTTTCTTTCAAAAACAACTGCTGGGAAGAGGTGAAAGTCAGAGGGTGCAAGGTCAGGAAAGTAGGGCGGATGGGGAGGCTTTCATAATCACATGCCCGTGCTTCTGATCTGGCGACATGCGAGTTGTGGACCGGAGAGTTGTCCTGCAGGAGGAGGGTAGCTTTGCTGATTTTGCCCCGCCTCTTGATTTTGATAGTTTCTTTTATTTCCTCAAAAGTGAAGCATAAGAGGCTCCTGTAATTGTGGTACCCTTTGCCAGGAAATCTGTCATCACTACTCCGTCCTGGTCCCAGAAGACTGTGAGCATGACCTTGCCAGCGGAGGGCTGCACCCTTGCCTTCTTTGGAGGTGGTGAGTCCAAGTGCTTCCACTGCATTGAATGGGCTTTGGTCTCTGGATCATAGTAATATACCCAGGTTTCATTCTGTGTAATCAGTCTTTTGAAAAACTTTGACTCATCTTCTTGGTGACTCTCCAAATTCATCCTCGAGCACTCGACACGTTCTCACTTCTGGAATGGTGTGAGCAACCTGAGAATCTATCTGGCAGATACCTTATGCATATGCAAATGGTCATGAATGATAGTTTCCACAGACCCTGTACTAATCTTGACATCTTGGGCTATTTGGCGAATAGTAATGTGCCGATCTTCCAAAATTGCAGCCTCAACTTGATGAACTGATGCCTCATCAATGGCAGAAGGGGGTGGGCGACCAGGTGTGGGAACTGATTCCACAGACTTCTGGCCATGTTTGAATTCATAATACCAGCGTTTTACAAGGTCATATGATGGGGCATTATCACTATAAGTTTCTTTCATTTCATCAAAAGTCTCCTGTGGTGTGCGTCCTTTCAAATACAAAAACCGGATCACTGCTCGACATTCAACGGGCTCCATTTCACACCTGACTCAGTTCAAACACCTGTAAAACAGAAACCACAATTAGTTCAGAGCTGTAATTTGCCACATAACTCATAGAGATATAACTCATTGCACATGCAAAATTTCAGCTAGATCAGACAACTGGAAGTGGGTCAGGGGCATTACTTATTGCACGCCCCTCGTAGTAAGGAGCAAGGAATTTAATGAAGAAAAAGCAAAAGACAAGTGGATTGGTCAATTCAATAGAGATCTATCAGAGGCAGTGGACAAAGAAAACATATGGCGATGGTTTTCAAAATGTGACTTGAAGGTTGAGACAGAAATCCTAATATGTGTCACACAGGAGCAAGCACTCAGAACCTTGGTTGAAGTGAGTGTTCCTAATGATAGAGGTCTGAACAGAGCTGAAAGGGAGAAACAGACCAAATATCAAGGTTTCATGTATGATATGAAAAGAAACTGGAATCTTAAAGACATATCAATCATACCAGTTATTATAAGTACCACAGTGCTTATGAAGAAGAACCTGAAGTCCTACCTAACTAATATTCCTGGCGAACCAAGTGTAGAAGAGATCCAGACAATTGCACTTAAGGGAACAACGAGGATACTAAAAAGAGCTCTCGGTTGGTTTCAATAAAAAGCAGGGCAATGTTGGCAGCTGGTTTATGTGTCCCATACCCAGCGTTACAATCTTCAAAGGAAGAAAATAAAAAATATAAAAAATTATATGAAGTGTCATGTTGATAAAACGGCTGAAAGTACCCTATGTCGACTGTCTGGGAAGAAAGTCTAGAATGTACAACACCTCGTCAGTAGTTGTGAAAAGTTAGCTCTAAATAGTACAAGAGACAGCACGATAATATTGTGAGAAAGGTCCATTGGGATATATACAAGAAAAGAGGGTTGGAATGCATTGAAAAATGTTCCAAGAGAGGTGGTGCAAAGTGATAATGTGGAATTATTGTGGGATATGAATATCCAATGTGATGACGTAATCGAAGCATTAACAGTGGCAGCTGATGTGAATGTGGACGAGAAAGAAAAGGAGAAGGTCGAATAGTACCAAGACTTGAGAAGAGAGACATAAAGATTGTTTTAATTTAATTTAATTTCTTTTTAATTATTTGTACCAGAAGGCAAAACTGGTAGTTTCTATGAGGACGTGAAATTTCCCTAAGTCTCAGTCATTTTATAGACAACATTTTTTTTATATGTTTTTCATACATAACTTTAATTAGCACACATCCAAATGATCTTATTTTTTTTTCAATTTCAGAAGATGTCCAGTGTTGCCCGACTCCAACAAACTTGTAAGACATAGTTTTCTCTTTTAAAATTTTCAAAATATCTATCCCCATTTTCATACGACAAGATTTCATGATTTATTATGATTTTTAGAGGTTTCTTAAACTGCTTATAAGTCAGGCGAAAGTTTTTACTGAGGTCACACTTGTGAACTCAAACAACAGCAATTTATCATGCCCTACATGTAAATACACCTTATGTAAGATTTCAAATGTTTAGACCAAAATTTGTCTGAATAATTTCGTAGAGACCACAGAAGTGATTTTTTTTAACTTTGACCTCAATTTTATTAATATTTATTAACACTTATTATTTTGGTCTCAAATCAAAATAAAAAGTTTTACCCATGTTCAAATTACCTACATCTAAAATTTAAAGTCTTTAGACCCAAAATTGGCAGAGGAATTTTGTAGAATCTGCAAAAGTCAACTCTTTCAACTTTGACCTTTTGGCAGTCAAATTTTCGCCCCAAAACTGATTAAAATGCTTGCTGCATGTCTGAATACACGTTATGTATAAATTTCAAATGTTTAGACCCAAAATTGGCTGAGTAGTTTGCAAGACACCGCAAAGGTCAAATCTTTTGAACTTTGACGCCTTGGCAGCTCAAATTTTCGACCCAAACCGATTAAAAAGCTTGCCCTATCTCTGAATACCCTTTAAGTAAAATTTCAAATGTTTAGACCAGAAATTGTCTGAGTGATTTGGTAGAGACCGCAGAGGTAAAATTATTTTTACTTTGACCCCAATTTTTACCCCTTAACATTTAGTTTTTGGGCTCAAATAAAATTAAAACGTTTGATCCATGTCCAAGTAATCTACATTTAAAATTTCAAGTGTTTAGACCCAAAAATGGAAGAGGAGTTTAGTAGAGTTTTCAAAGGTCAAATCGTTGAACTTTGCTCTCTTGACAACCAAATTTCTGGCTGAAAACGGATGAAAAAGATTTTCCCAAATCTCAATACTCCTTATGTCAAATTTCGAGTCTCTAGACCAAAAATTGTCAGAGTTATTTGGTAGGGAAATGTACGCACACACACACACACACACACACACACACACACACACACACACACACACACACACACACACACACACACACACACACACACAGACGAACAGACATTTTCATCTTTTTATAGATATATAGATTACTGAATAATTTTGCCGTTTTTCTTCATCGTCATTTTTTCAAGTGATTGCTTCGTCATTGTCTTCTACATGACGATGATATAATTTATTTTTTATTTAATTATTTGTGGACTATTATCCTTATCTTTTAGTTGTTGTTTTCTACGACGTTTCGACCAACTATTCCTCTGGCCTACGTCAGGTGATTAACTGCGACGGGATAGGAATGTTGAATCCTCTAACTACATCCACGGCAATTACTGCCTTCCATAGTGGTTGTCATGGTTGCCAAACTGTAGTGAAACGACAACAACTATGAAAGGCAGTAATTGCTGTGGATGTAGATGGAGGATTCGACATTCCTATCCTGTTGCAGTTAACCACCTAACGAAGGTCAGAGGAATAGTTGGTTGAAACGTCATGAAACAACAATTAGAAGATACGGATAATAGTCGGCAAATAATAAAATATGATAAATTAGTTCACTCAAAACTTATTGTAAGTAAAAAAAAAATAATACTCAAGCTGAGATCGGAATCAAAACCTAAAGACAGTGAGTCAAGTGCGATAACCATTTGGCCAACTTGACATGATTTTTCAAACGTGTTTTTAAACTTACTTATTCTTAACATACGGAATCTGTAATTTCACCCATTTACGCATGCCCATTTGTAAAACATTTAGTAAACAGATAACAATCCGATCACCTCCACGAACCAATTTTTCCAAATTTGACTCCTTAGCAGCCCTTTTTTCGGATGTAAAACGATTAAAAAGTTTTACACATGTCTGAATACCGTATATACCAAATTTCAAGTCTGTAGATTAAAAATTGGTGAAGTATATAGGTTGAGAATTGTCCTCACGCACACACTTTTTATAAATACATGGAAAGAAAACCATTTATAAAGGAACCTATGACTTGACTTCTTTCTTTAATTCAAGACAGACTTAATATTCTGAGTGTTAGTAGACTAATATGCAGCACAATCACGTTTACACACTAGTTCCAATTAGATCACCGAAGTTAAGCAACGTTGAGCCTAGTCAGTAATAGAATGGGTGGCCATTTTGGACTTCCAAGTGCTGTATGTGCTCTCCGCTTATCTCGGCATTGTTTCCAGTCGTCCTGAACATCTTGCCACTAGACTTAAGCAGTACCGATTTAGGAGATGTGGTTGAAGGTTGTGAAATCCTTGCCTCATAATTACATGCACAGCTACTCTTACAGGGGTATCCAATGTCTTTTTCAAAAACTACCTGGCAAATATATTCTGTGAACCAAGTGCAGGAGGCTTCGATTAGACTAATAAGTTCCTATTTATTCGCCTACCCACGAAGGCAGTTAAACACATTGTCGTTTTTTTAACGTATGAAAAAGAGTAGTTCTCCAAAATTAAGCACTCTGGATTGTGCAAAAAATAAAGTTGCTTCAGTCAAGAAAAATTGCTTCTTTGTTGACCGAGGACAGAAAAGATAGTATCAGGACAAGGAAGATAAAGTACATACCAGAACAGATACTACGCTTTGCTCCTAGCCAAAATTCTCTTCTATTTTTTATTTTTATTTTTCAGGACAGAATGTATGTCAGATACATTCCTGGATTATGCTGAATGCCTTGATTGTCACAAGTTCATCCGCTCCTTAGGAGTGGGAGGAAGATCAGGGGAAACTGGTATGTGATGAATAAATTAATATTTGTTTTTTTTTTATTGTTATTATTATCGTAACATAGTTGTGGGCCCCGTCATTTAAGTACGTATACATACTAACGACTCACGTGCCGACTCATGTTGCATCAACATGTAAGCTGTAACGTTACGGAATAAAATGCATACACAAGAATCCAAATCGAAGGAAAAGGGGAAAATGCAACTTGGAAGGTATGCTTTTATTAAAAAAAAAAAATGTAAATTTTTTTTTAATAAACTATTTAAATCAAAATTGGATTGCTATTTTTATATAAAAGAAAAATAACAATATTTAAAAAAAAAAAAAGCCGAATTATATTAGGTACTTATGTCATGGTAGACCAAATAAAAACTTACAATTAAAAAGTCGATTTTAGGGGTGTTCGGGTCTGTTTTGAATAAATATCACCTTTAAAATTGTCGCCGGCAAATAGTTGTTTACAAGTAAAAAACAAGACCTTGTTTTTGAAAACATTTACGTCTGTGGTGACTTTAATGTTCACGATGTAAAATTGCTAGCCCACCCAAATAAAACGGATGATGAGGGGAGGTACTCTCATGATTTCTCCATCGCCTATGACTTAACTCAGATTATTCATGGACTCACTCTTGTGCCCGACACTGACGGCCAGTATGCAAGTCTCTTAGACGTTTTTCTTATAACTTGCCTAGAAATATACTCATCATCCGTTCTCTCTCCATCGAGATCTTCCGATCGGTTGTTTCGGTTAAGATAAAAGCAAAATGTGAAAAACCCTCAAATGTGATAAACTCACCATTCTACTGTATATCGATAATCTATGATTGATTGGGATAAATTCTGAACATTTATATCAGATAGACGTCTGCACTCTGTGTTAAAAAAAAAACGCGTCTTTTATAGTATTGGATCTGACTGAATGGTTAATTGTCGATATAGACCGTTTCATACCGTCCAAGAAATTCTAGTAAAAGCCCAACAGCTAGCCGTGACATTCCAATTATAGTGCTCAAAAAGCTTCAAAACTAACCCCCATAATTACAAAGCTGTTTAAACGTTGTCTTAAGAAGAAATGCTTCCCAACAGCCTGGAAAACCTCTTCAGTCTGCCCAGTATTCAAAAATTCGGGCGATCATGTCCCACTCAGTACAGACCAATCAGTCTGCCAGATCTTTAACTGATGTGTGAACAGTAATATCTCACAGGATTAGTGAATCTCTCAACATGTGCTTTGTTTGATATATCAAAGGCTTTTGATAGGGTGTTGCATAAAGGCCTGCTACACAAAATCTCCAGCTATGGAATAACTGGAAATATTTTCTCAATTATTAAATCATTCTTCGCTGATAGGTTTATAAGATTAGTGGTTGATGGGCAGAAATCAAAAGCTTGCAGTATTAATGCTGGCATCCGTCAACGTTCCATCCTGGACCCAACTCTCTTCTTGATCTTCATCAATGATCTCCCAAATCACATTCATAAATCATTTGTAAACATTTATGCAAACGACACTACCATCTATGGCAACACTTCAAAGGCTATAAACAACCAAGATCTTTCTGATTCGCTCTCCTCTGATCTTGAGCACATGGTACAATGGGGGGAAAAAGTGGCAGATTAATTTTGATACTTTGAAAACCAAGCTTCTCTGTTTCCATCATCAATGATCTGGCCCACATCTGGCCTCTATTGAAATGAAAGACTCTCGCTATGAAGAAGCTTCTTGGTTTGAACTTCACTCTTAATTTGAAATGGAGAATATACGTCAAATCCGTTGCCAAGGTCGCTAGAAAAATCGTTTGATCATTCTACCGCTCCAGTAAATATCTCACTGCTGATGCAATTCTCTACCTTTATAAGAGCCAAGTACATCCTATGATGGAGTATTGTTGCCACATCTGAACAAGAGCTGCTCGAAGCACTCTATCCTGCTTTTTCAGAGTTCAAAACAGACTTTATTATTTTCAGGACAAGTGTTCGACTGAGCTCCAATCTATGGTTTTCCTTCGCCAATCTTTCACAAAAAACACTCATCTAGCCGAAACCACTATCAATAATTTCCCTCACTCTCTAACAGTGCCTAAACGTGGATTTCATGAGCAAAACTTTTTTCATAGAACTGCCTGCCTGTAGAACTCTGTTCTGCTGGTCTGCTTTCCGTCTGACTACAATATCGTTGTCTTCAAGTCTAATGTAAACAAGTTCTTATTCAACCGTCCTTATAAATGATCTGATTATAATAATATGTTAGTATGTTTCTGAATTTTTGAGATCAGGATTAATTATTCATATCATTTAAATTCTTCAGACTACTGTTCTCACCCTGAGTGTTATTTTCACAACGTTTCGGTAGATATAACCTTCAACCTTCTTCAGGTGTGTCTTGTTGAAATCATGAACATTTCTGTCAAACTCGGAAATCTTTCTGTCGAACTCGGGAATCTGCATGGAATTCCAAACAGAACGCTTGATTTAATTCATGATGGTAGCATTCAGTTGTAAAAGTTACACTCCTCTGGAAGTTCAAGGTTCAATCCTCAGTGTGTGCAACATTCAAAATAGAACTGCGAATCACTTAGGTCTTCTACTCAGTCATGGCCGACGGAACGATGTCATGTTACCCCATCGATTAAATAAAAGGTTCCATTTGAAATTTGGTGCAGATTCCTGAGTTTGACAGAAAGATTCTAGAGTTCAACAAGATACACCTGAAGAAGGTTGAAGATTATGTCAACTGAAACGTGAAATAAACGCTCAATATGAGAACCGATGGCTGAAGAATCGAAATAATATGTTCGGTTCAATTGTACTATAGGGTTCGTTGGAATATCATACCATTTTGCTTGGTAATTGCACAATCGATAGAGGTGTTAAATCTCTACGGTTCCAGGTGAGCTTTGTCTGAAGATAGCGGTTTCAATCCTACCTAAAGCTGGCCAGAAGATTAGTTGACCAAAACATGGTAAGACGACAACAACTATAGAAGGCAGTAATTACTGAGGATACAGTTAAGAGACTTCACTATGATCGGAAGAGGATTATAATGACTCTCCAAGATCAAGGCTTGATGATCAATGATTTTAAGAAAATGAGTCACAGTAAACCACCTGTCAGAGGAATAGTTGGCCGAAACGTCAACTATGGAGATGAGGATATAACAACTATAAAGATGGGGATAATAGTGTACGAATAAATAAATAAATATACAAATTACTCATCTCAAAGGATTCCAATAATAAAATAATATACCGTCCTCATGCAGGTATTTAAACATTCCTTATATTACAACTTCACCGTAAGTTACATTGATAAAAATCGACACCTGAAGCATTTTTGGTTTTCTTTACATATTGGCAGCGTCAAGAGAGCAGTTAAACATAATTTCCCATTACATAGATGGATCCTTAATTTATGGATCCTCTCAAGAGGAATTGGATTCTCTACGTGATGCTCAAACTGGTAAGATTGTATTTCTTTATTTTTCATTGAAATATATGTCTGTTTTATTTTTTGTATTATACTAGCGGAGGTGGGGGTGGCAAGCGCCCGGCTTTGTCTGGGCGTAAAATACACTTAAATATGATATTTTTATTTGTCCAGATTTCATAAATATTATTATAGAGTCGTGATTTCAAAAATAAAATAAAAAGGTATTTGGCTGCCATCAGATAGAACTGAAACCGAAACCGTAGCATTCAAAGCTGGTGACATTACCACTGTACTAATGTGACACGCACATAAACTGATTAAAAATTAAAAATAAGATGAATGTACACAAATGTTTAACGATTTTTTAAATTTTTACTCATTTTTGACCTCTTAAAAATAATTTTACTAGCTAAAGACACATGAATGAATGGCCTATAAAAAATCCAATCATTTGAGGCCCCTAGCGCTGCTCTGCAACTTTTATTTTGGGAGGAGAGGGAGTTTGATAATATAGAGACAGACAGATAGACCGACCGACAGACAGACCGACAGACCGACATATGGCAGTTTATATATTAGAATAAGTATATATTCTATATATAAGTGGTAGTAGGCATACAAGATCCAACACAAGAAGGAGAAGAACGTGAAAAAAAAAACGTAACGTATTTGCCATTGTGTCCATCGCCAAACCGGAAGTGATGAAGGTTTAAATTAAGGCTAGTCAATCGAAAAGATGAGATGACTTTCGAAAATATCGACGAAAAAAAAAACGACCCCTCTCTGTAGAAAAATGCCCAGCTGAGGGTGAAGGAATTCATTTTTTTAGCCAATTTTCTATATTTGTCGTCCAAAGGGTCGAGCTTCAAAATGATACCGATCTTGTGAAAATCCGTCGAAAGTTTTAGACATGCATACATACATACATACATACATACATACATACATACAGGTGAGATTTATATAATAGATATATTTTTCATTTATTTTTGTATCATCCACGCAATCGTCTTCTATACTTATCACTCATCGTCTTCCTTGTTTGTTTTTACATGGAGTCGATTAATATCATTTTTAGAGTACATTACATTGTCCATAGTCATTAGCTTCATAGTTAGTTGAGGAAGTTGTTCTTTTGTTCAGCCCATGAAGGATCCAGAATAAATTATTAGGGATGCTGCCTGGATATTTATTCATTTTATCATGTTTCTGTTATATCATTTTGTATGCTAAATGAAAAACAGCAATCATTATATTTTATAATTTGATCTGTTTCAAACTTAAACAACTGAGCTTAATCGCCATTAGAAAATGAATTGTCACAGATTTGAACATCAAATCAAGGAGGAGAAAATCTGTTTTAAATGTCTTGTTTTTTTTTTGTGTGTTTCTGGAAATTCTTTTTCGAGTAATTTTGGGCTAAAATTTTGACAGCAATAATTCAGGAAAATAATCTTTTTCTATTTGGATTGAAATTATTCAAGTTTCATTCAAATATGTGGCAATAATAATGGAATTTCTGTTTATTTTTCCGCTGTCTGCTTTTGTAGGATTTTCATTGTCCATACTGAATGTTCCAATCATTATTAGATATAAACATACGTCACTCTCTTATTAATAAAACCTTTTACGATTTCAGGAAAAATGAAAATAACGGATATTGGAAATAATCATCTACTCCCGACTGCAGCGCATATCATGGGTTCAAACAGTTGCCCTCTTTTTAGAGCTGGTAAGTAAAGGACAACATGCCATAAAAATTAATATAATACATAAAGTTATCTTGTCAGATTATTGGAATTAATCATTAATAGCAATTAATCTGACAGATCTATATTCGATTCTGTCTAGCCAATTTTATTTTTTATCCCTGAATCTTGTTTATTTTATACATGTTTATATTTGTCTTAAGTTTAATTTGAATAATACTTATTCTGTTTCGGATTTTTTTTTCATTTATTACTTTCACAAGATCCTTTGCTTATGCTATTAATAAACAAACACAGAAAAAAAAAATTCTACAAATATAAATTTCAACAGTACTCCATTCTAGAATGTACTTACCGCTTATACAAGTAAAAAAATTCATTATAGAAAATAAGTCAGCCATTTTACTTACTTTGTGAAATTCTACTATTTTGGTTTATATTAATCAAATTCTAACCAATGGCCTTTAACTCACTGATATACTATAAGTAGTAGTAGTAGTAGTAGTATTTCAACTCTCTTATTACACACCATTATTATCTAAAGTGTTTTATAACTATAATAATTATGTAAAATAGTGAAATGACGTCATTGACAGGGAAAAATAAAGACTTTAAAAAAGAGATCACGTTAGAGACGGGATGGCATTCCAGAGCACGTATGAGAAAACGATCATATGAAACACGTACCTAGAGAATGAGGAAATAAACGAAAAGCGAGTTGAGGTTCTTTTCTGTTCTTTGTCTGCTTTGCGACTGGAAACAACAATATGTTCGTTACAATCAGTTCTTAACCTATAATTTAGTATTATTATTTGCAGTAGCAGTATTACTACTATCAGTAGTATTAATAGTAGTAGTAGAAATATTAATAGACGTAGCAGCCACAGGAGTGTTTTGACTCTCTTGTTACGCATCTATTATTGTCTAAAGTGTTTTATGACTTATTAGTTCTAAAACTTATAATTGTTTATTATTATTATTATTATTATTATTATTATTATTATTATTATTATTATTATTATCAATCCTTATTATTATTATTATTATTATTATTATTATTATTATTATTATCAATCCTACTATAAGTAGTATTAGTAATTTTATTATTATTATTATTATTATTATTATTATTATTATCAATCCTACTATAAGTAGTATTAGTAATTTTATTATTATTATTATTATTATTATTATTAATCCTACTATAAGTAGTAATAGTAATTTTATTATTATTATTATTATTATTATTATTATTATTATCAATCCTACTATAAGTAGTATTAGTAATTTTATTATTATTATTATTATTATTATTATTATTATTATTATTATTATTATTATTATTATTATTATCAATCCTACTATAAGTAGTATTAGTAATTTTATTATTATTATTATTATTATTATTATTATTATTATTATTATTATTATTGTCAATCCTACTATAAGTAGTATTAGTAATTTTATTATTATTATTATTATTATTATTATTATTATTATTATTATTATTATTATTATTATTATTATCAATCCTACTATAAGTAGTATTAGTAATTTTATTATTATTATTATTATTATTATTATTATTATTATCAATCCTACTATAAGTAGTATTAGTAATTTTATTATTATTATTATTATTATTATTATTATTATTATTATTATTATTATTATTATTAGTAGTAGTAGTAGTAGTAGAGGACCTTTTCTCATCCCATGCCAAGGTTGCCTCATTCCAAATTTGATACAATTATGCTATTCTGGAGCTGAAAAGCAATCATTGGTTTTAGTATTTTTAGCACAGCAGCAGTATTGTTAACATATTCATCCGGCGTTAATAATGAGCTCGGTGGTATCTTTAGACCTTTTTCAGGTATCAGGTCAGGTCTGTTATTGTAGAAGGTAGATGGGCCTCTCTTAAGCCGTGGTAAGCAAGCCATCTAGTGATAGCGTCACGATAAAAAATACCCTTGATAGCCCTGGTGAAGCATCAAGTATTCAGCTACGGACAAGATTTTAATAACACTGCAAACTCGTGTAGTGAGTTCAATCTCGGCTGCGGCCGCATACGATGACAACGATTGCAGACATTGATGATCATGGCTCTCCAGCTTCCTCTGCATTCCGTCTTTCTGATAAGATCTATTTTCCAGCGGCCCCGTTGAGACTGTCAGTGAATTTTGCTGTCTTCCTCTGTTTTCTTTTTTGACGATATTTCCTAACATCAAGTTTTTTCCGTCTGCCCACATTAAATGTCCGAAGAACTTTAACTGTATGGCATGGACAGTTTCGAGTAGTGATCTGCTCTACTTTGCCTTATGCATGACTTCTTTCTGGCCATGAGATTGATAGAATTCTCCTTAAAAACTATATCCCCATGGCTTTCAAATGGCTTTCAGCCCTCTTCATTACTGTCCAACATTCACAACTATAAAGGAGAATTGACCATATGTACGTTTTATTTAGAAGAGCCATTGTCCATGTTCATTGACTAAAGGCTCACGTCATCAGTAATGAATAAGTGGCCATACTCTTATTCTTTGGCCTCACTAGAAAGTCGCATCCAGCTGATTATCAACGATTGCTCACTGACAACAACATGTGGTATTCCTTGGAGGCTGGCTGACAATAAGTCTCTCCAAATTTCCAGTACTCTCCATTTTTCAATTACTTTTGCAAATGAATTTGCATTATTGCAACAGCCGTTTACCACTTATTCTCGCTGACAACGACCATTAGCCTTCATTGGAATTTGGGTGGCACCAAGCCTTCCCAAGATCTTTGCACTCATTTAGTGAAGGTCTGGTCAGTGCTTTCTCTCTTCAATCTTTCCAGCCTCCTTGACTCTTCATGACTATTTGGTGTGGCACTAGTCTATGCCAACATTACATTACAATTTTATAATAATAATAATAATAATAATAATAATAATAATTATTATTATTTTTATTATTATTATTATTGTTAGTAGTAGTAGTTTTCATCCGATGCCACGGTTGTTTCAAACCAATTATGTTCAATTTAATTCAAGTTTTGGAGATCATAAGTGTTCATTGGTTTTAATGTTAGTAGTAGTAGTAGTAGTAGTATCGTGTTTATTTCGTATAATTATGTCCACTACTTTTTCAAATCTGTTTCTCCTTTAAACTAGGTGACACTCGACTCAATGAGAATTTTGCCTTAGCTTTGCATCACACTTTTTGGTTGAGAGAACATAATACTATCGTGGATAAACTGTTGAGTCTAAACAAAACTTGGGACAAGGAGATACTGTTTCAAGAGGCAAGGAGAATAGTCGTTGCCGAACTGGAGCATATTACTTACGAAGAGTTTTTACCGCTCCTCATCGGTAAAACTCTGGTAGAAGAATATCAACTTCACTTTAATTCCAGCCAAGGTAAGTAGACGCTTCCTTATTTTACAAAACAATATACCCATTTGAAATATTAATATCGCAGTAGAGATTTTTTATTTTACAAGGGAGTCACCATTTATCAGGGCTTAAAGCCCACTCGAGGATAAGGGTTAAAGAATGTAATGTGGACGGTAACATAACAGCGTAGTGATCGCTAGTGATAGGAATCGAATAGAACTTAATTATTTAAGGGGACAGCTCATAAGAACTTGTTTACATTGGACTTGAAGGCAACCATGTTGTAGTTAGCTGAAGACGGGCAGCTCAAGAAAAGAAGCTGTTTTCATGGAATTTGCATTTAGATTTAGGCAGAGATAGAAAGTGGGGGAATTGTGTATATTGGTTGTAGCTAGATAGGTGTTTTTTTTAATGGTTTTCGAGGTAGAGGACAAAATTTGAAGCTCAGTGGAGCACTTTTTTTTTTTTTACTCACGCTCACGCCTAACAAGGCATATCGCCACTTGGACATAAGGAGCTACTATTTGACACCATGTATAGGAAAGATTACCAAGATGTTGATTTATGTTAAATTTTAACTTCTGCATATCAGTACAGCCAGGGGAGCAGGCAGCAGGAAGAGAATTTCAAAGTCTAGCTGTTCGAGGGAAGAAACTATTAGAATAGAAAGCTTTCTGGCATTTAGGAACCTCAACAGCGGGTTTGTCAGGGATATGTACGTCGAAGGAGTACAAATGCAACAAGTTCATCAGAGCACATTCCATTAAAATATTTCTAAAACAGTCACAGAGATGCAACATTGTAATGATGGGACAGGGATTGGAGCTTAGTTGATAAAGTGGGATATATTAGATTGAAGACTCTTTTTTGGGCCCGATTCAAGAGGGGGCGACTAGTGGTAGATTCACGAGCCCAGCTGTGGCAATGAAAATAACGACAGAGCAGAGATACTTGTAACCTCTCTCTCCTGTGAAAATTAGGTTGCAAAGAAGGGAAAAGGACATGACCTACTAGGTTTCGAGGCTGGTTTTGGACCCTGTCAAGGCAGGAAAAAATGCCCTGAGCAGCTCCTCCCTAGATTCAGCTAAAATCTCTCTTCTGTTTTCCTGTTTTTCAACTGACCACAATATGGTTGTCTTCAAGTCCAATGTGAACAAATTCTTGATGAACCATCCCCTTAAGTAATCCAATTTACCAAATTTCCACGACTAAAGATGAATACAACATGTTCCCCTTAATCACTGTGCACTCATAATTCCTCATCCTCGAGTGGCCTCCAGGCCTTGATAAGTGGTGAGTACTTTGTAAAAAAAAAAATAAAAATAAAAATAAAAAAAATGAAAAGTATACTAATAAATATTTTGTTTTCTAAAGAAACGAATATGATGATAATATTTCAATCAATAAATTAATATGTTGTGGTCATTTTTTATTAACATTTGAAGTCCCAGAATACATGACCATACGACGGTTAGGCATTGGTTGATTTAGTCACATGGTCACCAACATAAAACACGTGAAAGAGTACACTTCCATTTTCGTCCTTTTTTGGCGGACCGCTGAAGAGGCAACATGTTTGCCAGAATTCCTTTTTCTTTTCCTGTTTTTTTTTTGCTTTAATCACTAAAACGGCATTATTCGTTTGCTCACTGTTCATAGTTTGTTCAGAATAATTTGTAGAAAATGGAACTCTTTCTTTGCTATCAGACTAGTTCTGTTGAATACTCTTTGAGACACCGTACAGTAAAGCAGTTTCAACGTTCATATACTTATATCTATTTCGCCCATCCTTTTAAGTTCATTCTTTTCAAGCTTATCCTTTTCATATATCCACATATTAGGAAGAGCTGACATGTGCTTGCATGATTCAGTGTATTACGTGTGAACGCGAATGCATCCAGTTATCCATCCATCCATCTATCTATCTATCTATCTATCTATCTATCTATCTATTTATCTCCCCTCCCCTGATCCTCTCTCTCTCTCTCTCTGTATATATATATATATATATATATATATATATAAAGTGACCTTGTCAGTATGTCTGTTTGAAGAACAGTCTCTACTAAACTCCTCTATCAATTTTTGGGCAATAGACTTGAAATTTAACATATAGGAGATTTGGACCCATGGGGCAAATTCGATTTAGTCTTTAGCCTGTAAAATAGCTGCTAAGGGGTCCCAATTCCAAAAAATAAATGGAACTTGGCAGGCGTAAATCGATTTATAGTGCTCTTGTACGCATGCACAAATATACAATTATACATTAAAGTTGGTTCATTTTAAACTATTTCTTATCCATCTGACGATAGCTCAAATCATAACGAGTGCTATATATTTTGGTTTTGATTCTAGCTGATGGTACCCAAGTCATATTTTTTTTTACTTTCAAAATCAGTACTATATATTGGGTACAATATATTAATCATTAGAGAATTGGGTTTATAATAATAAATACGAAATCTGCATGAATTAAAATATCATATTTAAGCGTATTTTATGATGGGGCAACTTATTTATAAATACGTTTTTTTTTTGTTTACTTCTACTGTGCATTTGTCAGAACAAATAAGAATCCAATAACTTAGCTGTGATTGTGTCTGTTTGTTGAGAGGTTAAAGATAGATAACCATTTTATGGTGTCGGCCCTGTACGTATCTGTACATGTCTGTGCGTATCTTTTTTTTATGTGGAGGTCACCACTTATCAAGGCCCGGAGACCACTCAGGGATAAGGGTTATTGCGTGTACAGTGATCAATGAGATAGTATTGTAGTAATCATTAGTATTGGATATTTGATAAAGTGTCTAACTTAAGAGGGCGGTTTGTCAGGAATTTGTTTATGTTGGACTTGAAGACATCCAGGTTGTAGTCAGATGGGAAACAGGCAAACGGAAGAGAGTTCGACATTTGTGCACGTCTGAGAAAGAAGCTCTGCTCATGGAATCTACGTTTGGATTTAAGCACAGATAAAGAGTGGGGAAAATTAATAACAGTAGTTTCAGCCTGATGAGTGTTTCTCGTGAAAGATAATAATAATAAAACAAAAACAGACGAGCACCTGCCATGGAAATAACGATAAAACAAGGATAGGCTCGCAACGTCTCTCCTGTGGGAGAGAGGCTGCAGGGAAGAGAAAACGGCATCCCCCATTAAGCTACGAAGTCTATTTTGTACTTTGTCAAGGCAGGATAGGCTGTTTTTAGCAGCTCCTGCCCAGATGTGGCAACAGTACTCCATCCTTGGACATACTTGGCTTTTATACAGATAGAGAATTGCATCAGTAGTGAGATATCTTCTGAAGCAGTAGAAGGATCCCACCATTTTCCCAGCGTCCTTGGCAAAAGACCTGATGTGCGTGTTCCATTTCAGATCAGGAGTAAAGGTCAAACCCAAAAGCTTGTCAAAATATGGAGCCTCCCCAAGACGAGAGCCATTCATTTCAATTGATGCCAGATGGGATTCAGAGCGTTGATAATGTAAAGATAGAAGCTTGGTTTTGGATGCATTAAAAGTAACCAGCCACCTCTTCCCCAACTGTACCACAAGATCAGAAGAGAGAGAATTAGAGAGAATCTTGTCATTTACGGCCTTTGATGTGTTGCCATAGATGGTCGTGTCATCAGCATAGATGTCAACGAATGATTTAAGTATGTGTTTTGGGATGTAGATCAGGAAGAGAGGAAGTATGTGTTTTTGATGTAGATTAGGAAGAGAGTTGGGCCCAAGATGAACCCCTGAGGGACTCCAGCATTAATACTGTGGGCCTTGATTTCTGCCCATCAACCACTACTCTTATGAACCTATCAGAGAGAAATGATTTAATGATTGAGAAAACATTACCAGTTATACCGTAGCTGGAAATCTTGTGAAGTAGGCCCTTATGCCATACCTTATCGAAGGCCTTTAATATGTCAAGAGCAATTGCCCTGGAAAGAAAGCCTTAGTCAAGAGATTCACTAATTCTATGAGATATAACCGTTAGCACATCTGCTGTAGATCTTGCGGAGCGTAAACCATATTGCATGTCACTAAGAAGGTTGTTTCTGCTGAGGTGGTTGACTACTTCTTTATTTAATATGGATTCCAACAACTTACTCATGACACACAGGAGACTTATTGGTCTGTACTGAGAGGGAGATGACCGATCACCTGAATTCTTAAGTACAGGGCATACTGATGAGGTTTTTCAGGGTGTTGGAAAGCACTTCTTAAGGCAACACTTAAACAGTTTTGTAAGTATGGGGGCAAGTTCTGGTTGGAGCTTTTTTATCACTATAACTGGAATTCCGCCAGGGCCAGTTGCTTTATTGGAATCAAGGTTCTTGATTAGCTTGGCGACCTCACGCACAGATATTTGTATGTTGCATAGTGTGTTATCTGTTATAGGAGGAAATATGGGGAGTTAATGGACTTTGTCACATAGGGTAGAATTAGCTGCAAAGTTCTTAGCAAATGGTTTGGCCTTGTCTGATGCTGACGAGATGACCTCAGGTCCATTGATAATGGTTGGGATAGAATGCACGGTTCTGTTCAGGATCCTGTTTGTTATTTGCCAAAACTTGTGGGAACCAAGCCGCTGCTCAGTTACTTTGGATTTAACAGACTGAGCATATATCTCTCTTGCATTTTTTATTACTCTTTTACAGTGACTGCTGGCAGTCCTGAAAGCAACTTTAGTCTCAGTACATCTATTACGTTGGTAGCTATGGAAAAAGTGATTTCTGTGTGCAGTAGCAGCAGCACATTCTGGGGAGAACCATGGCTGACGGTTAGGTTTTTGTTAGAATTTTTTGGATGGTATTAATCGGTCTATGCCTACAATTAACCATTCGGTCAGGTCTGATACTATAGAGGACACATCCTTTTTAAACATGGAATGCAAAGGTAGATAAGGTATGAATGTACGGAAGCTATCCCATTCAGCCATAGAGTATCGATATACAGTACGGTGGAGAGGTATATCTGAAGACTTATTACATTTCATTTTTATCTGTACGTATCTGGACGTGTCTGTACGTATCTGACTTAAATGATTAATGATGGAGACAGCTGGACGTCTGGGGAGACTTGTTGTCACTAAGCTTCCAGAGAACACCACAGGTTTCCAATCAGATTTTTGATGACTTGTGTGAAAACTCCATGTGAGCCAATAATAATAAATAAAACTAATCACACAGACGTAGCTGGTACCTTCTCTATATCCCATTCCCTATCTCAGTTGGTTACATTTCCGACACGTTTCCCAGACCAGCACGATCAACATGCCTCACTTCTAGATCTCTTTCTGACAACGGTTCGCAATGACTGTACAACAAATGCCCACAGCCCACTCGGGAATGCTGATCACGCTGTGATAATGGAAGAAATCAGCCTAAATTCTCGCCCTAAAACTGAAGACCCACTACTCAAAACAACGAGGTATTACAAAAAGGCTGATTGGGAAGCCACCAGGGAGCTCATCAGAGATGCCCCATGGCAAAATATCTTTACTCGTCCAGTGGAACAGTGTGCAAATGATACCACTGAATGGTTCAAAACTGCTATTGAAGCACATGTTCCCGCACGGAAATTCTATAGCAAGCCCCACTCTCCCCAATGGTTTACTTCTGTTTGTGCAGCTGCCATATGTCAAAGGCAGCATGCATTCCGCAGATTCAACCGACATAAGTCCAGCTCAAATAAACAGAAGTTTATAGAAGCTAGAAATAATTGTAAGAGAGTGATAGAGACAGCTAAGACAGATTACTCTGAAACCACCAGAAAGTGCATCGAAGCACAGAAATTAGGAACCCGGGATTTTTGGAAAATCTACAACAGCGTAGTTAATAATGGACAGTCAACTATTCCCCCACTAACAAACAATCATGAGGTTGCTTGCACGGCTTGCTAGTCGGTTTGCCTCAAACTCCACACTGAACTCTGTACACCACTCACTCCCTGATTTTCCTCTGCGAACAGACGCCACACTAGACGATTTGAAAATCACCCCTTCTCAGGTACATGCTATTATAAAAAACCTAGACACCTCAAAACATGTGGACCAGATCTCATCCCGGCTGTGCTATTAAAAAAATGCTCTGCCGAGGTTGCTCCAGTTCTGTCCAAACTTTACAATAAATGCCTTAACGAATCTTGTTTTCCCGGCTGCTGGAAAACCGCCTCTGTGGTACCAGTCTTCAAGAATTCTGGTGAAATAACTGACCCACTAAATTATCGCCCCATTAGCCTCCTCCCGCTTTTCGCCAAAATATTTGAGTCCTAAGTTAATCAAGCTCTAGTCCAGCACCTAACAGCTGCTAAACTCCTGACTGACAAACAATATGGATTCAGGCAAGCCCGTTCAACAGCAGATATCTTAAGTGTAGTTTCTGAACGTATATACCGTTCATTGGATAAAACAGGGGAGGGTAGAGCGGTCGCCCTTGATATATCTAAGGCTTTTGACAGGGTATGGCATGATGGTCTTCTAAGGAAAATTAGATCATATGGAATCACTGGAAGAATTCATAATGTAATTAAATCCTTCTTAAGTAATAGAAAAATCAAAGTTGTCCTCGACGGTCGTATATCCAAACAATATGACATAAATGCGGGAGTACCTTAGGGGTCTATCCTTGGACCTCTTATTATTCCTGATATTCATAAATGACCTCCCTGATAAAATTGTTTCGGAGATGGGTATATTTGCCGATGACACCACTCTCTATAACAGATATGAGGGGAAAACAAATGAACACATATCCAAGGAAATGGCAGAAACACTAGAGGATGACCTCCAATCCGTAGTGGAATGGGGACAAAAATGGTTAGTCACATTCAATGCTGCTAAAACTAAGCTTGTTTCCTTCAATAACTACAAGAAACCTTCTCTACCACCAATAGCAATGGCCAAGAACACATTGCCTGAAAGTACTTCTTTTAAACTCCTCGGCCTAACGTTTACAGGGAATATGAACTGGAATAGATACATTGAGAGCATTGCCAAGGCTGCTGCAAGGAAGGTTGGCTCCTTCTACCGTGCTAGAAAACTACTTACGCCTGACAGTATCCTATACCTCTATAAGGCAACCATTCGCCCATGTATGGAGTACTGTTGTCACATCTGGGCTGGTGCATCTGCTGCTTGTCTCTCGCTCCTGGACAGGGTTCAAAAGAGAGTCGCCAACCTGATAGGTCTGAACTGTCATCTAGGCTTCAGTCTCTGTCCCATCGACGAGATGTTGCATCCCTCTGCCTGTTCTACAAATACTTTAATGGTGAATGCTCTGACGAACTGCAAACACTTGTACCTCCCCAACGTAAATACCCCCCGACAAACCCGACAAGCTACTAAGTCTCATCCCTTTACAGTAGAGATTCCTAGGTGCAAGAAAGCCTTTTACTCCAATAGTTTCTTCCCCAGAACTGCGGGTCTTTGGAACTCCCTTCCGGGATTCTGCTTTCCCAACTGCAATGATATGCAGAAGTTCAAGTGTAATGTTAACAAACATCTTTCTACTCATCTCCCTTCATAATGGCCCCGCTAATTAAGTCCCTAATAGTAGCCCCCTGCTTCAAGTGGCACTGTGCCTTGTTTGGGGTGAAAATTGAATTTAAAAAAAAAAAAAAAATTATGAAAATTTAATTTTTATGAGTAAAGAGAGAAGGCTTAATCTTTAAAACTGATTATGAAAAAAAAATAAAGGAATTTATTTATTTCAGTTTTACTACATACAAAAATAATCCCTTGGTTTTAATATTTTTTTTGAGACTAAAATAGGAATTAATCTATGGGCACACAGATTCAGAGGAGAGAGAGAGAGAGAGAGAGAGAGAGAGAGAGAGAGAGAGAGAGAGAGAGAGAGAGAGAGAGAGAGAAATATTAATACTTAAAGTCATGTTTAATTTTAAAACTAATGGCAAGCAAAATTGCTTGGCAGTCAATTAAGACACTTGACACTAACGGAATATTATCAGTCGATACTAAAACTGACTTTTTTTTATGAAAAAAGACACAGCGATTGCATCGTAACTGTTGTAGTAAGATGAGTGTCTACTAAACATTTAAGGTATTTAAAACCCTTGAATACAGAAATGGAAGACGGGGATAACAACGAATTTGTTCGCAAGCGATATGAACGCTGCCGAGAGAATTTCGACAACGAATCGGAATTACCGGTGATGGAACGTAAGTTAGCCATGAGAGATAAAAGGATATGGAAGTTAGTGATGTGGTTATCGGGATTTGGTATAAGAACAAAGTAGCTTAAAGGAAATTATAGAAGTAATAAGTGAATACACCAAGTGCTCAGGTTAGATAGGAGGAATGCCAAAGATATATGATATGGTCAAACTTTATTTTGTAAAACTTTATTCACATATTATATAATTAACTGGAATTTTTATTGAGATGAGTAATTTGTATTATTTATCCATTTATTTATTGCGGACTATTATCCTCATCTTCTAGTTGTTGTTGTTAACCTTCATCTTTTAGTAGATGATGGGGATAATAGTCCGCAATAAATAAATAGTTAAATAAGTATTTATTCACATATTTAAAATATCTAAATCTAACTTACATATTTCTTTTTTTACTAAAATTTTCCTCGATTATTCATTTCAGTTTCACCAGCAATATTTACTTTATATGTGACAGCAACCGTAGGAAATCAATTGTTATTGATATAAATAATGTTGTGTCGTAACACAATAGTAAAAGAAAAAAATGGAGTCGAGGTTGGTTTAACAAACGAAGTGTATTAACATCACAGGTACAAAGGTTGGAATACGGGTATAACTGACTAGCGCTCAGCTAGGGAGTGGAGTACTGTCGCCCTTTCTCACCGGTGTAGATATTACTGGCACCATATATATATATATATATATATATATATATATATATATATATATATATTTATATGTAAAAAAAAAAGGAGAACGTCTACCTAAAACCACTAACCTAGTTCTAAAACAGATCCTTTGTTTGATAAAATGCATGCCCATTGGCTGATAGGAAGGGGCGCGGTGGATACTAGAAAGCTGATTGGCTAACTAGAAATCCTCAACATATATAAAAACAAGAAGCAACCACAGAATTCGCGCATAAGCCTGACGAATCCTATAGTTGGATGAAACGCAGAATATTCAGTGTAGCTTAATCGCCATATATATTTTATAAATTACTATGTATATATATATATATATATATATATATATATATATATATATATATATATATATATATATAGTGAGAACCGGTGTAATTTCCCTTATGCATAGAAAGGCCGGTATAACAAATAATTTCATGGGCAACCTCAGTTAGTCCTGCTAGTTATAAATATATGGATAAATATTTGTAATTGTTTTATCGTTTTTTTTGTTTATTTTAGTGTATCAACCATATGTGGATGCCAGTGTCGCAAATGCATTTACGACCGCAGCATTTCGATACGGACACCTTATGCTTGATGATTTGATTTTCCTTGACCAAAATGACACAGACCAGTCACGAGCAAACACCAGTGGAATCTGCAATCGAGACATTGATTCATTTCCCTGTTACTCTACGCACACCGTTACTTTAGAGGAGTCACTTAGAAGTGCAGATAGAATATATAGCTGTAAGAACAGCGTTGATTCTGTCATCAAGGGATCCATAAATAGGGCTGCGCATCTATCCAACGACATGAGATTTGCAAAAACATTAAGGACGAAATTGGTGAATACAGATGACCTGATCAGTGTCAACATTCAAAGAGGTCGAGATCATGGTCTTCCTCCGTATCAAGTTTGGAGGAATTGGTGCGAACTGGATCCGATTTCCTTTGACTATCCATCAAATTCACACACTAGTTGTGCTCTTAGAAAACTGAAACTGATGTATAAGTAAGGGTTTTTTTTATTATTATTTCTTTGTTTCATTTATTTTTATTTTTGTTATATTTTATGTTTTACTTTTTTATTTCTTATTTTTTACTTTTAATTCTTTGCTTTCTAATTTTCAAACTTTTTTTGCTTTTAATTTTTTTCTTTTTTCTTTTTTCTTTTTTATCTTTGATTTTTTCTTGTAATTTTTTCTTTTTTGTTTTTTACTTTTTTGTTTTTTACTTTTTCTTTTTATTTTCTACTTTTAATTCTTTGCTTTTAATTTTTTAAACCTTTTTGCTTTTTCTTTTTTTCTTTTTTCTTTTTTTGCTTTTTTCTTTTTTACTTTTTCTTTTTTACTGTTATATTTTTGCTTTTTATTTTTTGCTTTGTGATTTTTTACTTTGTAATTTTTGCCTTTCCTTTTTTCTTTTTTTTCTTTTTTATTTTCTACTTTTAATTCTTTGAATTGAATTTTTTTTTACTTTTTTTGCTTTTTACTTTTTTATTTTTTACTTTTATACTTTTTGCTTTTTTATTTTTATTTTTTGCTTTGTTATTTTTTTTCTATTTTTACTTTTTCTTTTTTATTTTTTACTTTTAATTCTTTACTTTTTAATTTCTTACATTTTTATTTTTATCTTTTGCTTTTTTCTTTTTTCTTTTTTACTTTTGAATTTTCTTTTTTTCTTTTTTCTTTTTTACTTTTTAATTTTATTTTTTGCTTTTTTATTTTTTACTTTGTAATTTTTTTCTTTTTTCTTTTTCTTTTTACCTTTTCTTTTTTTAGTTTTTTCTAGTTTTTAATTTTTAGTTTCGGTTTATATTTTTACGTTTTATTATTTATTTATTTTAGTTTTTATTGTGTGCTTTTTATTTTTATTTTTTAATTTTTTGATGTTTTATTTTTAACTATTCTATCTTTTGTCTTTTTATCTTTTAGTATTTAATGTTTTTATGTTTAATTTTATTTTTCATTTGTTATTATTTTTCCTTTTTGCTTTTTATTTTTTAAATTTCATTTTTGACTGTTTGCTGTTTTTTACTATTTTATTTTTTGCCTTTTTAGTTTATTATTTTATTTCTTGCTTTTTTATTTTAAATTTTTTTGTTATTTGTTATTTTTTATTCGTTATTTTTGCCGTTTTATTTTTTATAATTTTATTTTTGCCTTTTTATTATTTAATGTTTTTGCTTTTTATTTTAATTATTTTAGTTTTTGCTTTTTTATTTTTTATTATTTTATTTTTTGCTTTTTTATTTTGATTATTTCATTTTTTGCTTTTTTATTTTTATATTTTTTTATGTTGCCTTTTTATTTTTTATTATTTTTATTTTGCCTTTTTATTATTTTATTTTTTTTGCTTTTTATTTCTATTATTTTTATTATTTTAGTTTTTGCTTATTTATTTTTTATTTTGATTATTTCATTTTTTGCTTTTTTATTTTTTATTTTTTTATTTTATACCTTTTTATTTTTTATTATTTTAATTTTGCCTTTTTATTTTTTAATATTTTATTTTTTGTTTTTATTTTTTATTTTAATTTTTAATTTTTATTTTTGTTTATATTTTTATTTTTGTTTTTATTTGTACTTTTTACTTTTCATTTTTTATTTTATTTTTTGCTTTTTTATTTTTAATTTTATTTTTTATTTGTTATTTTTATTTTAAGTTTTAATTTTTTTATTTTTGTTTACATTTTTATTTTTGTTTTTTATTCTTACTTTTTACTTTTTATATTTTACTTTTTACTTTTTATTTTTTATTCTTATTAAATAAATGAACAAGACACATGAATGGAATGATAGAAATTTGTGTCCAAAATTTTTGCACATATGGAATGTAGACAGGAGCTTTAGTGAATGAATTAGTGAATGGATTTTTTACAAAGACTTTGATTTAAATTTAATTTCAATAAAAAATTGTTTATTTTACTTGATTTTATACATTTCAAATGTGTTTGTAAACATCAGCTGGATTAGTTGAGCCTTGGTTTTGATTTTAAAGGCAGGAAATGCATATTCCATAAAGCAATATAAGTGGAGAGTTCTTCTTGGACAACACTAAATGACTGGATGTTTTTTGTTGTTGTTCTTTTACAGCATATCAACCCACCTTGCTTTCTCAGCAATAATAATGGAAACATGAACACAATTTATCTTATCTGTTTTGAGCTCGGCATAATTGATCCCATAGTCTGCATTGATATCCATTAGATAACTCACGCTGACACATTAAATGAAGAACTTTGATTTTCAGTTGTCATTTTAAAAGTTAGACCCTTCCATTAACTAACCCTTATTCTCGAGTGGCCTTCGAGCCTTAATAAGTAGCGACTCGCTTGTAAAAAAAAAGCAATCTTACTAATGTGTGAATTTGCACTTGATATTATTCATTATCCATATCTTTTTTTTTTTTTTTTTTAAATATTTCAACATAAGCTACGCTTTTCACCTTTTCTTTTTGTCATTTTCATATTTTATAAAGAACTGAAGATTCCATTGACTTGTACGTTGGAGGAGCCCTGGAGATCAAACGGGATGATGCTGTTTTGGGTCCAACATTTGCATGCCTTGTTGCCCATCAATTTTATGACTCTAAATTTGGAGACCGATTTTGGTACGAAAATAACCAATTCACGAAAGGTAACAGTTTTCTTTTCCTAAATGTTATATCATCGGTTTTTTTTTTAAATTCAATTTTCAACCCAAACAAGGCACAGTGCCACTTTGAAGGAGGGGGCTACTATCGGGGACATAATTTGCAGCGGTATTATGAAGGGAGATGAGTAGAAAGATGTCTGTTCACATTACACTTGAACTTTTGCATATCAGTACAGTTGGAAAAGCAGAATCTCGGAAGGGAGTTCCAAAGTCTAGCAGGTCTGGAGAAGAAACTATTGAAGTAGAATGCTTTCTTACACCTAGGGATCTCTCCTGTGAAAGGGTGAGATTTAGCTGCTTGTTGAGTTTGTTGGGGGTATTCACGCCAGGAAGGTACAAGTACTTGTAGTTCGTCAGAGCATTCACCAATAAAGTACTTGTAGAACAGACAGAGGGATGCAACATTTCATCGATGGGAGAGAGGCTGAAACTTAGATGACATTCAGGACCTATCAGGTTGGCGACTCTTTTTTGAACCCTGTCAAGGAGCAAGAGACAAGTAGCAGATGCACCAGCCCAAATATGACAACAGTACTCCATATATGAGCGAATGGTGGCCTTATAGAGGTACAAGATACTTTTAGGCGTAAGTAGCTTTCTAGCACAGTAGAGAGAGAGCCCAGCTTCTTCGCAGCAGCCTTGGCAATGTATCTATTCCAGTTCATGTTCTCTGTAAACGTTAGGCCGAGGAGTTTAAAGGAAGTACTTTCAGGTAATGTGTTCTCATTATGTGCTAAAACATGCAATAACAACACAAAAACAAGATTGACAAGAAATATTAAACGACTGAGACAGCTTTTATATGCAATAAAATTTTGTTTTAAATTTGATTCAGTTTTATGCTTGGAAGAAAAGAGAAAGGAAAGAATTGAAAGACGACTATATGCAAGAATACTTATTCCTTTTCAGTTTTTGGTGGTCTGGTTGTAGTTCTTACCAGAAAAATATCGTCGGCCTTAACTACAAAAGCGAATTTTATTCTCACTTGATGCTGTTTTCTCTTGGTCCCCTTTCGTCTCTCTTTTGGTTCACAAAATCTTGGCTATTTATCTCTCTGCACCGGCCCGCACAACACACTGGCCTTCTATTCCTTATTTTAATCATGCACGCTTTCCATTGGCCAGATTAATTATTCAGAAGGGTGTATGGAACCTATGTGCTCTTTTGTGCGATGCTTTTGTGTGACCCAACTACTTGTAATGGTCGGAAATTGCGCCAGTAACGGGTAAATTAAAGTTGAATTAGAGCTTTTTATTATACGAGAAATCTCGGGCAATAACCAGGTGTTATTGCTGATATAAACTGTTTGATTGGTACAACAAGAAAAAAAAACTTTGAGAACATTAATAATAATATTGTTTTGTGATGGGAAACGTTACATGTTATCGAACAGTAATGTTTGGTCAAAACTTTTAGAATTTTGCCATGTGAAAAACTTGTGTAGAAAAAGTAAATTTATGTGTGGAAAGTTACGTAATCAATATACACATGTGGATTCGCCAATTAGCCAATCAGGCTGAATCCGAGTTTGAAATAATGAGGATAGATTGGCTGGATGAGAAGCCCAGACTCCTCAAACCCCATACCACTACCTTCCAATAAAAGAGAGGTTTTTCATCAGTCGAGAGCAAGAATACCCAAATAAGGTTGAGAGACGGGGCTGTCCACTCTACCTGTGCCACGCCTCCTATTCACTGACTATCAGGCAAAGAAGGAGAGCAGAGACAATTGGTTGTCGAAAAAAAAAAGATTCTGTTGAGTCATTGTCGAAGCAAAAAAAGGGAGTGCATATATTTTTTTTTCTTTTCTTCTGTTCATAACTGTAAAAATAACATTTTCCTTTTATTCAGAATTTATTTAATAATTAACTAATTACAAACTAAAACACAAAATCTGGAGTCAACTACTTGTTGTGTACGGAATTTGTGACTTACTCAAAATGAATGATACCACTTTGAAATAATTTCTTTCAGGAGACAGTAAGCAGGAAAATATAACCTGCAACACGTGTATTCCTGGAGATTTGCGATTTTCACTTTGTTTTGTTTTGGAATTCTTTTATTTTTTCTACTTTTCGTTCTTTTCCTGCAAGCCACTGTTGAGGTGGGGGATAGAGAATTCGTGCATCAACTCCATCATTGTAGAACTGACCGAGACCGCATTATCCAGCTTCCGGAAGTGTTCTGAAATTGGAACCGCCGAGGACTATACTTATGTACCAGTGAATATTATGGTCTTCACCATGCTATATTTGTACACTTTGTATGTAACAGCCGATGAGTCAACATTGGGTTGGGAGTTTTATTATATTTATTCATAGATTCCCGCAATATGAAAAGCTACACTTGATATTTAAAGTTATTTTATACTTCAGATAGATAGATATAGAGAAAATATATACATACATAGCTTAGATATACATTTGAATACAAGCAGACATTGAGATTAGAATGGTGAGATAAACTGAAATAATAATAATAATAATAATAATAATAATAATGATAATATATATATATATATATATATGTTGTTGAAAAGAAAAGTTCTTCTGTAGGAGATGTCTCCCTGAATCATTTTCGCTTTTCATTGCTCACATGCTCCTATACCGAATTCGTAGCAGTGGGCTGATATCAATGAACTTTTTTTTCTTCAAAAACGGTCATTAACAATGTTTTTTTTTCAAATGTTTAACATACTTCAAACTAATATCAATTATTGCACAATAAAAATAATTAAATTATAACAAATATCGTTTTACTTATTTCGAATTATTTAATCAAGTAAAATGCCAATTTTGACTTGATTAATAAATTTAAAAGCCAATTTTTTACAGTATTTTCAAGTTAAATTAAGTTTTTATGATATTTTTGTTTATTAAATCGTTAGGTAATTTACCCTTTTTTTCATTTTTCTTAAACTTTTTCTTCTAGGGGATGGGACATCCAACCAGATGTCTGACATTTACCTCTATTTTAGTGAGTCCAACCAAGAGATCTTTTCAGGATTCTAGCCGTCCCTTTCAGTGCAATCGTTTGTATTTCACTTGCACTTGGTTCACCGGGTATGCTTGCTATGTACTTTTTAAAGTTCTTTTTCATAAGTTCAGTTGCTCCTATGATGACTGGTATAATTGAAACGTCTTTTAATTTCCAATTTTGTTTCATATCATACATAAGTCCTTGATACTTTGTTATCTTTTCCCTCTCAGCTCTGTTAAGCCCTGTATCATTGGATACACTGACCTCTATTATGGTCGCTTTTTTTTTTTTTTTTTTTTTTTTTTTACTAGAATAGCTTTTAAATTGAATAATCAAGTGAAAAAAAATGGAATTTTTACTTGACTAATTAATTCGAAATAAGAAAATTATTTTTGCTTTGATTTAATTATTATTGTTAATGACCGTTTTGATAGAAAAAAAAGTCTACTGATATCGGCCCCACTGCTATGAATTCAGAATAGGGGCATGTGAGCGAGAGAAAAAAAAAGCGAAAACAGTTCAGGGAGACGTGTCCTACAGGAGAACCGAAATGAAACATGTTAAAAGCAAGAAAAGAAATGCCGGCTACTAGTATAGATATTGAGGAGATATTGAGGTTCTTTATTATGAAATGTTGATAATGTCCGCTGGACCAATTACATGCTGTGGATAAAGAAAATAAATAAATATTTGCCATGTTAATAAGAGAGTCCTGTCCATAGTTGCACCGTGTAACCATTCTGTCGGCACATTCAAGAGCTGTTTACACTTCCTATCCCCACCCCCGCCCAAGAAGAAATATATTTTCAAAATTTTGGTCAAATTCACACATCTACC
The DNA here is from genome assembly GCF_053919585.1 of Euprymna scolopes. Lineage (NCBI taxonomy): Eukaryota > Metazoa > Mollusca > Cephalopoda > Sepiida > Sepiolidae > Euprymna > Euprymna scolopes. The sequence continues at coordinate 34,288,243 of NC_136485.1, read as the reverse complement.
ATCTACTGCGACGCACCATATTCGGAAATAAATATGTGTAATTGGAAATTATTGAAATTTCTTCAGTATTGTCATTATAATGGAAACATATACTGCATATACGGCATTGCTAATTCCTTCAATACTGTCATCATTATTTATTTTACTACATAGACTGTTTTCATACACTGCATTGCTATAGCTTTCAAACACAGCGTTTTCACACTTTGCAGAATGCTCCAGGCAAATGACAAAATCTTCATTAAAAATATTTTATTTGTTCATAATATACATGTTTTGACATGATATAGAAAAGCTAGATCTTAAGGCCTCACAATCTGCAGGGATTTGCAACAATAATTTCAGGATGGAGTTGGTGACTATTGAAGAAACATAATACAATGACAAGAAAAACAATTTTATCTCTATTTATCTACTATTATATTTTTATTTTTTGCTGTTTCATCTCGAACAAGGAACAGTGCAACTTGGATGTAGGGGTCTACCAAATTTAGCCACATTCGAGAGCTGTTTATGCTTCTTGTCCTCCCCTTGAAGAAGATATGTATTCTCGAAATTTGGGGGAAATTTACACACCTACCATCTTATGCAACACGCTATGTTCGTAAATAAATGTGTGTAATTAAAATTATTGAATTCTTTCAATATTTTCATCATTATTAATTTTCTACATAGTTTCCATATACTGCATTGCCATAGCCCTCCAACATAGCCATCTCATATTTCACACAATGCTTCAAGCAAAATACAAAATTCTTCTTATTAGTGGCCTGACAAGGTCACAGGGAAGCAAAAAACAAAAAAAACTTAAGCAAAATTCACCTCAAAGCAGCAAAACTGAAGCTAGCTTGCCAGGACACTATATATAAAAATGTAGGCAAATTTGGGCATATTTTATTGGTTTCAAAATATAGGTTCTTTTTGACCACTTGAACTTCTGCATGTCAGTACAGTTGGGGAAGCAGGAACCTGGAAGGGAATTCCAAAGTCTAGCGGTTCTGAGGAAGAAGCTACTGGAGTAGAAGGCTCTCTTACATCTAGGCATCTCTAGTGTGAAGGGGTGGGATTTTACTGCTTGTCGGGTTTGTCGGGGGTATTTACGTAGAGTGGGTACAAGTGCTTGCGTATAGTAATACATATATTGAAAAGTTTTTTTTTCTATCGGATTTTCCCGTTCATTTTTCTAATGAAATTATCCTTTCCGTTGCTTTTTGCGCATCTTCTAGCAAAACTAGAAATTCTCCAATGTGAGAATGAACAGAAAGGTTTTTATAATAATGAATCTTGATATATTAATCCTTACATATATTTTAAGCTAACTGGTTTAGTCTATTTTCCTGGAACCCAATACATCTGTTATAACTAACAGGGCTATTCAGCATTGCCCGGGGTTATAATACTAAAATAAAATAAATAAAAGCTATAATAAACTAAATACGAAATGTTAAATAGTATGAAGATTCTCATCCTTCCTCCACTGAGAAGATAAATAACTTTTTTTTTTAAGTGAGCAGTGAAAAAAATAAAACTCAGGAGACCTCCAGAGCGCTACTGAAAGCGGCAAATAAAATGAAGGATGGCTCCAGAGCACTATTAAAACTAAGTTTCTCACACACTCCTTTCTTTGTAGAGAGACAAAAGTTAAAATGCGGTAAATCAAATCAGGAATTAGTGTCTTTCAATTTGCAAAAATGTTAACTAGTTTTCTGGGCTGTATTGATCTAATTTATAAAACTCACTATGTTTGTCTGTCTGTCTGTCTGCCTGGCTCCATGTTTTCAAACTCTATCTCTCCCGAAACTAAAAGTTGCAAAGCAGCGCTAGGAGTCTCAAATGATTAGTGTTTTTTATGGACCGTTCTTTTATAGGTCTTTAGCCGGTTAAAATAGTTTTTAAGGGATCAAAAATGGGTCAAAATTAAAAAAAAGTCGTTATATATTTTGTACATTCATATTAGTTTATTTTTAATTAGTTTATATGCGTGCCACGTTAGTACAGTGATAACGTCATCAGCTTTGAATACTACAGTTTTGCTTTCGGTTTCGATTCTAGCTGATGGCACTCAAATACTTTTTTTTTACTTTTGAAATCACGACTCTATAATAATATATACGAAATTTGAACAAATTAAAATATCATATTCAAGCGTATTTCATGACCGGGCAAAGCCCCGGCCCCGTCCGCTAGTATATGATAATATTTAATTTTTGATAACATTTAATGAGCATTTCACCCTCAAAGGATGAATATTTAGTTATTATTTTTTTTTTTTTTGGTTATGCTGATAAAAACCTTACCAACTTAATAGAGGTTTGTTGTGTATTTTTGAAGTTTTAACTGGATATATAAACATAGACAACAGCCCGAAAGGACTGCACTGATTACACTGGTCAACAGCAAATTTGGTGTCTCAGTTTTGTAAGCTAATTTTGGACAATTTTGATGTGCTGAATCCAAAATAACACTCTTTTTGCTGGGTCAGGTCGACATTTTAGCCTATCGTTAATTTTCTATTTTTTAACCTTTAAATACCCGAGAAAGGTACAACAGAAGTATTAACCATTTACCGTTTAAAGTTCTATTACCTGAACAAATTAAAATTTTTTAGCACTAGCAATACAAAGAAGAAAGCATTTGAATAAACAATTTTTGATTAAATTTTAATTAGGGAGTCTAAGTTTTGCGATTATTATGCGATATTTAAAGATAAGATAAGACTTTATTTGGCCCATACGGGAATTTAATGGTAAAACTTGTTATTAAACCACACCAACATATGAAAGCAGACGAGAAGGTAAGTCTTACGTATTGGTTCTGTGTGTTTCAGTCAAATTATTTCATTACTGTGCGATTAAAACTGTTCGCAGGACATAGATATTATTGTGTCGAATTTTTTTTGATACAGACTTTAAATTTCATGGAGACAACGTACAGAAATTTAATTTTTAATTTTTTTTCAGGTATACAATGGCGACTCGAAGAATGTGTGTAAATAAGCCAGATGTTTTTTGCTATGCTTGTGGTGAATACACATTTGCACCAAATCGCAATACTGTCACCACCTTTATCAAGCGCGTTTACTATGCATATTTTAGCATGAAGCTCGGCGATCAAGACAAAAGTTGGGCACCTCACATGGTTTGCAAAAATGCACAGAGCATCTCCGTCAATGGAGCAAAGGCACGCGAAAGTCCATGAACTTTGGCATCCCCATGATTTGGCCAGAGCCTTCAAATCATGCAACCGATTGCTACTTTTGTGCTATCAATGTCATGGGGATTAACAGAAAAAATCGCACAACACTGGAGTATCCCAATCTGCCGTCAGCTACGCGCCCTACTCCTCATAGTGAAGAAATTCCCGTACCTGTATTTGAAGATACAAGTATTGAAGAAAGCAGCAGTAGCCAGGATGAAACTCAAAGCATTACCACTACCGATGATCATCATGATGCATCCTTTCCCGATGACAATGATGAGCAGCCAAAATTGTTTTCCCAAAACGAACTAAACGATCTGGCGACTTTTTATCGACAGCAGAAAAAGGTCTTTGAAATGTGTGTTGTTACACAATGGAAATCAATTTGCATCTGTGCCATTGGCACATTCGACAACATTAAAAGAACAGCATGAAGCAATTAAGTACGTCCTAGAAAAAATTTCTTATGACCAACATAAATGGCTGATTTGCGTTGACTTAAAAATGGTCAACTTCTTGCTTGGTCAACAGTCTGGATTTACCAAATACCCATGCTTTTTATGCCTCTGGGATAGTAGGGATCGTACTCAACATTACGTGAAAAAAGAATGGCCAGTACGTGAAGAGCTTGCAATTTATAGAGCAAAAAATCTGATAAACAAGCCTCTAGTTGACAGGGGACGTATTTTATTTCCTCCACTGCACATAAAGCTCGGTTTGATGAAGCAATTCACAAAAGCCCTGGATAAAGATGGACGGTGTTTTCAGTTTCTGTGTAAAACCTTCCCCAATTTGTCAACTGAAAAATTAAAAGCTGGTATTTTTGATGGTCCTCAAATTAGGCAGCTGATCAAAAACTCTCCCGCGTTTGAGGAGACCATGAATCCTGTTGAGCAACAAGCGTGGAATTGCTTTGTTCAGGTCGTGATAAATTTCCTAGGCAACACAAAAGCAGAGAACTATAAAGATCTAGTAGCAAACATGTTAGTGGTCTTTAGGAACCTTGGCTCCAATATGAGCATAAAAATGCACTACCTGTACTCGCACATGGACCGCTTTCCCGGAAATCTTTGCTCTTTAAGCGATGAGCATGGAGAGCGCTTTCACCAGTACTTGAGAGAAATGAAATCACGCTACCAGGGAAGGTGGGACATGATGATGATGGCGGGCTACTGTTGGAATGATTCTTTGTTAGAATACAGCAATTTTATCATAAAAACTGACATGTTGCCATTGAAACATCATTAGTAAATGTTGAAAACATTGTTTTAAAAAATATAAGTCGCATAATTTTAAATTCAAATATACAAAAAAATTTGACCTCCGAGAGCAAAATGGATGTTATTTCTAGATTTAGCATGGCAAAAATATAGTAAATCAGTTAAAAAATATCAGACACCTTTTAAAAAGTTTCTTTTTGTTGACCAGTGTTATCGACGTCACAGTTCCAAACGACTTTGGCCTTAATAGAGCTGAACGGGAAAAGATAACAAAATATCAGGACCTAAAAAATCATCTAAAAACAACATGGCCTCTGAAAGAAATAAACATTATACCAGTTGTGACAGGAGCAACTGGCCTAATAAAAAAGAACCTTCAGAAATACTTAGAAGCAATCCCTGGAAAACCAAGCTGTAAGGAAATACATATAGCAGCCATAAGGGAACAGTGTCTATTCTTAAAAGAGCCCTCGGATATAAATTTAAACTATAATAGAATCAAGTGTTAGCCCCAGAAAGGAGCCCCTTGATCTCTTCAAACTAACAAAAGTAAAAAAAAAAATTTTTTAAAAACCAACTGCGTTTAAATAAGAGCTATTGCAATGGATAATATATTTTGACACCTCGTCATTTATTGAATATTTTTATGCTCCTTCTCACATACATTTCTTGTTCACCCGCAATTCATAAAAGATTGATAAATCTACTTTCAATGTTTTTGCAGATTATTAAGGCTGTTAAATAACCGAAGAGAGAACTTGTTTTTTTTTTTAAATTTTCTTTATTTAAATATTGTTTTTATTGAAATCTGAACTCTGAATTCCTTTTTTAATCGATTTCTTTTATGGATTCTAAAAGATTGTTTCATTTTCCTTCTTTTTTTGTTTTCTTCTGCTGTCTTTTTGCCTAAACGCCTGCAATTTTGAATTGCGTCACTGCAAAAATGGGAAACATCTTCACTAGCTTTGAAATTATTAACTATTCAAGTCTATTGCCAAGGTCGCTGGAAAAATGGTAGGATCCTTCTACCGCTCCAGAAGATATCTCACTGCTGATGCAATTCTCTACTTATATAAAAGCCAAGTACGTCCGAGGATGGAGTACTGTTGCCACATTTGGCAGGAGCTGCTAAAAACATTCTATCCTGCCTTGGCAAAGTACAAAATAGGCTTTTTGGCTAAGTGGGGGGATGCACTTTTCTCTTCCCTGCAACCTCTCTCCCACAGGAGAGACGTTGCGAGCCTTTGTTTAATCGTTACTTCTATGGCAATCGCCTTCTTAAGTAGACATTTTATCAAATCTCAACATTAACTTACTGTACATGCAATAACCCTTATCCCCGAGTGGCTTCTGGGCCTTGATAAGTGATGACCACCTTGTAAAAAAAACCCCCCCAAAACTTCAAATCACTGCATATATTTTCTATGCTATTGACCTTATCTTAACTCATTTGTTAATCATACATTAATGGCATCTTTTGAATTTTTAATATACATTAATAGTGTTATCTTAACCAAATATTTTAACAGTCATTTGTGAACGAATATATGACGGGCGGGCAATAAGTAATGCCCCTGACCCACTTCCCATAGCAGTAGAGCAACAAAACTTGGCACAGTTATTAGTCTTTCTCTACATAGGAATCACCCAGATTTATGCATTTCTCCCATAGTTTGATGCAGCTCTGGAGACCGTTTTTGTTGAACATCCCAGGTTGGTCCTCCAACCACGACGTCACTTCAGAAATCAAGGCTGCATCATCTGGGAAACGCTTTCCTTTCAAAAACAACTTCATGGCTGGGGAGAGGTGAATGTCAGAGGGTGCAAGGTCAGGAGAGTTGGGCGGATGGGGAGAATTTCATAACCACACGCCCGTGCTTCTGATCTGGCGACATGCGAGTTGTAGACCAGAGAGTTGTCCTGCAGGAGGAGGGTAGCTTTGCTGATCTTGCCCCGCCTCTTGATTTTGATAGCTTCCTTTAATTTCCTCAAAAATGAAGCATAATAGGCTCCTGTAATTGTGGTATCCTTTGCCAGAAAATCTGTCATCACTACTCCGTCCTGGTCCCAGAAGACTGTGAGCATGACCTTGCCAGTGGAGGGATGCACCCTTACCTTCTTTGGAGGTGACGAGTCCAAGTGCTTCCATTGCATTGATTGGGCTTTGGTCTCTGGATCATAGTGATGGACCCAGGTTTCATCCTGTGTAATCAGTCTTTTGAAAAACTTTGACTCATCTTCTTGGCACATCTCCAAATTCATCCTCAAGCACTCGACGTGTTCTCGCTTCTGGAATGGTGTGAGCAACCTGGAAATCCATCTGGCAGACAACTTATGCATATGCAAATGGTCATGAATGATAGTTTCCACAGACCCTGTACTAATCTTGACATCTTGGACTATTTGGCGAATAGTAATGCACCGATCTTCCAAAATGACAGCCTCAACTTGACGGACAGATGCCTCATCAATGGCAGAAGGGTGGGCGACCAGGTCTGTGAGCTGTTTCCACAGACTTCTGGCCATGTTCTGCTAATGAAAATTAAATCATATGGTATAACTGGACAAATACTAAGTATAATTAGATCATTCTTAGACAATAGGACTATCCAGGTTGTCATTGATGGATGTTCATCCAAGCAGCATAACATTAATGCGGGAGTGCCTCAGGTGCCGATCCTTGGACCATTATTATTCTTGATATTTACCGATGACCCCAATAATATTGAGTCCAAGATGGGTATATTTTCTGATGATACAACGCCCTATAACATGCATGATGGAAGACAGATGTACACAAATCTAAGATAATGGCTGAATCATTAGAAAAGTGCCTCCATACCATTATGGAATGGGGACATAAATAAATGATGACATTTAATGCTAATAAGACTAAGTTGCTCTCCTTTAACAATTATAAGAAACCTCTACAACCACCGATATCCATGACAAATAACTGCCTACCTAAAAACTCTTCCTTCAAACTCTTCAGCTTAACTTTCACAGGAAATATGAACTGGAATAAATACATTGAGGACATTGCAAAGACTGCTGCAAGGAAGGTGGGCTGCCTCTATCATGCTAGAAAACTGCTCACATCTGAGAGTATTCTGTACCTCTATAAGGCCACCATTCGCCCATGTATTGAGTATTGTTGCCACATTGGGCTGGTGCAGCTACCACTGGTCTTTCTCTCTCTTGGATAGGGTTCAAAACAGGTCTGCAATCTAATAGGTCCCACTTTGTGAACTAAGCTCCAGCCCCTGTCTCATCGCCACAATGTTGCCTCCCTGTGCTCTGATGAACTCACTGCATGTGTACCCCCTCGACGTACATATCCTCAACAAACCCGCTTGGCAACAAAATCACACCCCTTCACTGTTGAGGTCCCTAAATGTCAGAAAATTTTCTACTCAATATATAGCTTCTTCTCTAGAACAGCAAGACTTTGGAATTTCCTTCCTGCTACTTGCTTCCCAAACTGCACTGATATGCAGAATTTCAAATGCAACGTAAACCAACATCTTAATCTTTCTTAGGCATGGTCGCAATTAGTAGCCCGTTACGTCCTAGTAGCATGTGTAAGTGAGAAAAAAGAAATATCTCCGTTCTTCTCCCTTACATCTTCATAATTTTTCATCCCTTCTTGACCCTCTTGCAATTTAGATACACCAAAATAGGAGAAAAATAGTGGGACATATTTCGGGCTTCACCGCCTGTAAGAATGTACTTTGATTGGCTATTGAATTGACGTAATTATTGTAAAAGAATTTAATTATTGCTTAATTTTTTAATTACTTGATTATTATTATAAAAAATATAATTATTGTAAAAGACTTTTTAAAAAGCTAAAAAATGTCATATTTAAGTAAACCAATATGATTATCTATTGAAAGTTATAAATTTTACTCTATTTTAAAACTAGCATTTCAGCCTAGCGTTGCCCGGGTGTTTGAAGGTGTATGTTGAGTAAAAAAAAAAAAAAAAAAGCGGTCAATTTTTAAACTTTGATCCCTATTATGACACCTTAACATTTATTGTTTTGGGCTCAAATCAAGTTATTAAGTTAGATCCATGTCCAAGGAATCTATATCTAAAATTTCAGTTGTTTATATACCCAAAATTGTCAGAGGAGTTTGATAGAGCTCTCAAAGGTAAAATCATTGAACTTTGACCCCTTAACAGCCAAAATTCTGGCCGAAAATGGATTACAAAGATTTTCCCGAATCTCAATAACCTGTATATCAACTTTCGAGTTTGTAGACTGAAAATTGGCAGTGTTATTGCATAGAGAAATGTACACAGACAGACAGACACCCACACACACATACACTTTCACTTTTATAGATATATAGATTAGAAAAATATACACAAGGAGGCATAGAACATGATCGTGTATTAACGCCGTAAGAATTACATGACATAAAATGTTCCTTATATATTATGTATCCGAGAACAATGTCATTTCTAATTATGTTTATTTGTTTGTTTCTGTATTTAATAAAACTCATTAGTACATCTGCATTTTTGTTACCGTTCTGAAATAATAACGTAATTATTTTGAAAGCCATTCTTAACGTGAGGAGGGGACGGTGTTTTGTAACTATTCTGTACTACCATCTAAGAATTAAATTGAAAAAAAAAAGATATTGTAAATTTGAATTTAACCTGAAAAAAAAAAAAAACTTAAAAAATACCGCGGTCTCAAAAATGCATAAGCACCAAACCATTTAATAAAAATACTCTGTTTTCTGATATTGTTTCAATTTAATTTTAAAATTCTTTTAAAATAATGACGTCAATTTCAATAGCCAATCAAATTGCATTCTTACAGGCGGTGAAGCCCCCAAATATGTCCCAGCATTTTTCTTATATTTTGGTTTGTCTAAACTGCAATCTTCATCTTTTTTTGACTGAGAAAAAAAAAACAAAAAAAAACAAAACGATACGTTTCCCTGATCGAAAATTAATTTTTAAAATATAATAACGTTGTTCTTGTTTTTCGTTTCTTTTGTTTTTGATGTGTTTGATCATATGTATAGATAAGATAGATAGATCGACTTTGTCTTGAAATATTCCTATTTGTAAATTATATTTGCCGTTTTCTGATGTCCTTTTCTTATTATTTAGATCAACTGATGGAAATAAGTCGTCAGACGATAAGCAAGCTTATAAAGCGAAACACAAATATATCATTAATACCGCCGAATGCCTTTATGATCCCCTCCGAGAGGTAAGTCCAGAAGATCACCTGGCTTCCAATAGCACTAAACCAAAAAGAATGGAACTGTCTTCTTTTTCTATAAAAAGAACGAGAACTAACGAGATCTCACAAAACTTGTTCGCTCAACCTAGAGATTACTAAATTACTCTGTTCACCTTTTATCTTTTCTTTAGTAAACCTTCTTTTCTATCTGTTGTGGCCCGAAACGGTTATTAAGAAATACTCGGACACAAGTATGGTTTAGAAAAAGGCGTTTGTACTTATAAAAATACAGACTACGTAGAGAAGGAGAGTCGTAGTATTTAACACCAATATGGCGTACTAAGGAATACATACACGCCTTAAAGAGTCTGTACCTCTCGGTATCTTTAAATTGTTTGGAAGAGTTCATATCTTTTGTATGCGTGAATACCCACAACACAAATGTTTTATCCTATTATTTTCTCGGCTCAACCTATTTTATATTTTGCTATCTTCGATTTGACTTAAAAAAATCTTATCATTTTCTTTTCGTTAGGGATGAAGAAACCTACTGAATGACAGGCATTCACCCGTTATTTCATATATTCCCACAAGAGATCTTTTTAAAGAATCCCTGGAATTTAGGTGGCACTTAATGTCGCTTGGGTGACACTGCTGTCCCAACTTTCACTTTCTGGTTACCAGTTGACGCGTCTTCTCTCAACTCCACAACGAACTTCTGCAACTTTAGCTTTTCTCTCCCCTCCTGCTTTTCTCTTCTACAAATACAACTTCTCTGCTCGCAATCTAACTTCAGAATGCACTCCTTCCCCAAATCACTCCTCTTTTATCTCCAATCAGGAGCATCTCATTTGCATACCTCGTGGTCACCCTGTAGGCATATAAAGAAACAGGGCAGCCATTTTTGTTTCTTTCTTCTTCATTATGAACACGAGGTAAGTCACACAAAAACGCGGTCGGTCGTTCTTGTTTCTTTTTTCTTCATTTACACCACATGCCCCCCTGATCTTCGAGATCAATAGGATACTTCGTAATCCTCCATCCAAGCAGGTCGCCTCCTCTCACGTCGAGGCCTCTGGGGGACAACTTCTCGGGGGTTAACGTTTTCAGGTTCACTACAACGCGGGCCTAAGTCAGGTTGAGCAGCATCATTTGCTTCTCGGTGGCCCTCGATTTCCCCTTCTTCACTGCCCTCACTGCATACCTGCAATGTCACACGACGCAGGTATAAGATATGCCGGGGAACGCCATTCACCATCACATTGTTCTTCGACTGCAATCCTGTTACGACCCCTCTTTTCCAACGAGTGGTACACTGTGCATTGGGGGGTTTCACCCACACCTCTTCACCTACTTTGATAGTGACTTCTTCACTCTCAATTCCTGCTGTTTTGTTGCACAGATGCCGCCACTTATATGTGAAAACGGCCCTATGAGGCACAGTTGTCTCATCTTGTTTGGTCTTCGGCGAGATGTTATACCAAAACACCGCCTCTATGTGTGATACGTTGCTTTTTTCCGCAGCGGCTTTAATGGTGCGATGATTCCTCTCCACTATTCCGTTGCCACTCGGCCGATACGCTGCTCTGAAAAATTGCCTTACTCCCCACTTATCGCACACCCCTTTAAAGGCTTCTGATCGGAAAGCGGGGCCATTGTCCATTAAGAGTTCCTCAACCGGCCCTCTCTCCAAAAATATCTCCTCGATGACCCCTCCGATCGCCCATGCAGCTTCTGCCCTGATCTCTCTCCAGATGGCAAAACTTCCCGGTCCACAGTCGACCATCGACAGATACAATTTGTGGCGATAGTGTGTCACATCAATGGCCAATCGCTTCCAGTCCTCCGTAACGTGTAGCTCTCCTGCTTCGTGTCTGGACGGTCCAGGGTCAATTGATTGGCACTCTCGACAGTTCTCCACCACCTCCCTAACCTCCTCCTCGGTGGTCTCCGGGTGAACCTCTCTGGCTAGGAATAACGTTCATTCTCGACCAAAATGGTGCATTTCGTGTGACTCTTTGACTTCTTCCCCTGCACAGCATACCGAGGAGACCTCTTTTCCCTCCTGCAGCCAGGCCTTCTTCACACGTGTCATCGAATCCGCCTTGTTTTTTTCTGACGGGACCAACACAACAGAGACTCTCAACTGGAATTCTGCTATCAGGTCGGTGAGCGCTCCGAGTCTGCGCTTGATCAGCATTTCCGCAGCACCCCTGGTCTTAACTCTCTTATCGCCAGTTACTGCCGACCGAATCCACGACGCTACCGTTGCCGAATCGGTTTTGACTTCAATTATTTTCAATCCCCATTTCAGGGCCAGATTGATTCCTTTTATAGTAGCATCTAGTTCTGCTATGTTGATATGGGAGAAGTCGTTGTTTTTTCTTAGCCATGCCGCATCCTCCACAGTTACACCTCCTATCTCTAGTACGACGCCCAACGCCAGGTTACTGACATCGCACCAAACCACACCCGCGTCTTCGCCGCTGACATACCATTTCCCTTTCACTGGGTCCTCATTCCTCACTCTCGCAATGACTTCTTGCAGCATGTTATTGATCTCCTTCATCACACGGCCCTCCCAGCCATCAGTGCCTGTTTGTCGTTTAATAAAGCTGCATGCTATCCTTAGCCAGCCAGCGATAGGATAGTGCCCGACCAGCCTCTCGCAGACTGAGAAGAGTTCTCGCCTCGTCAGCTCAGATCCGACTTCGGGTATTGCATTCCCTCGTTCGAAGACAAGGCTTTCTTTTCCATCTCGCCTTAGTTTCAACCCCAGCACCGCTCCTCTATCTAGGGCCTCCGCCGGTTTTGCAGTTAACCCATACTTCTCGACATGGCTTCTTACTTTCTCTGCTGTCACCTCTGCCTCCTCCACCAGGATGTCGTCAATGTACGAACTAGTGGCCTCCTCCACTGTACAGTCTTTGCTCAGCACTGTCTTCAGCACGACAGTCATAATTTTGGGGGCTGAACTCAGCCCAAAGCCTAACCTCGTCAGACAATACACCCGCCCCTTGTACCGGACCAGTTGGTACTGCCAGAGTTTTTTATCTACATGGATCTGAAGATATGCCGATTTCAGATCGACAATCTTAGTGGCCTGCCCCATTCTTCTCCATTTCCTCATGACCTCCTCACATACGTCGATCCCCATTCCAGTGTGGAAGGCTACGTGTCTGTTCAATTCCCTAAAATCCAGCACGGGCCTAATCATGTTTTTGGTAGGCTGAACAACCGCCAGTAGTGGCAACACTCCTTTTTCTTCCCCTGTCCACGGTTTCAGAATTCCTTCTTTTATCCACCTCTCCACTTCTTCCTCGAATCCTTTTCTTATTTCTCCTCGCAGGGTGTTTTCATAGCAGCCCACCTTATTCTGTAGTTCTGGGGGCCCGGAGATCTATTTCCATTCCACCGTCCACCTCACGCCATCAAACTTCGCCAGGAAATCTTTGTCCTCAATGCAGCAAACCTCCGGTTTTGGGGTTCTGACGGTTCTATCACCTTCCACTCCTGCCATCCCCGCTGCGCCGAGACGTCCAAACGTCACTTGGCCCCCTCTTAACGTAGCGCCCCCCAGTCGGTTAATTGCACTCATACCTATAATCACGTCGACACCACCGACCAGATGATTCAACACTAGGGCTTGCAGTCCAATGGGAACCCCTTGCACCATTACTTCCGCTGTCGTCTCTCCTAGGCATTTCACATCCCTGCCATCCACGGTCCTAATAATCCTGGTTCCGCTCCATGACCTCGTGACATTCCTCGCTAACAACGTTGTAGTGCAGCCTGTGTCGACAAGGGCTATGGCTCTCTTCCCATTGACTACCACCGGTAACCGAGGCAATGTTCCATTATGCGCCATTTCCACACAGAAGGGGTAACCACTGGCGCAATAGCTCCCCTTCACTCGTTTCCCTGGTCCCGTGCAGCAACACAATAGCGGCTAATATGCCCCACTTGTCCACATCGGTAGCACATGATCCCCGGTCTCGGCTCTTTGCAGTCCTTGATCAGATGAGGACCCTGGCACCGGAAACACTTGATGGCAGGTCTCCCCTCCTGTCGCCTCGCCGGCTGCCTCTCATTCAAGTGAGGCCTCATGCACATATTTCCACTCACAGCTGCAGCCACGATTGGGCTTTTAACATTTTTCACTAGGACTCTGGCGTGGACCAAGAGATCGTCCACTTCCATAGAATGGATCCCCGTGATTCTCTGCATGTTCGCAGAGATTTCCTCTGGGAAGCCGTTCACTAGGTACAGCTTTACCGTCATCTCCAGGCTCCTCCCCACGTAACCAGCCAACCCTGCCAGTCTCCTGATCTCTGCCGCAAAGATGTCAATGGACTCGACGGTCCACCTCATACTTGACAGCTTGCCAAGTGCTTCAAATGGGCCCTCAGCGAAGGCCAATTTCAGCCTTTGCTCCACTTAGGCAAGGTCTTCCTTGTCTTCATCTCGCATCTGCTGGTAAATCGTGAGGGCTTCCCCCTCTAAGTATAGCGGCAGCAGGGTGACCACATCTTCTATCTTTTGCAGCTTCGCCACCATTTTTAATTTCTCCAGCCACTTAATCAGGTCACCCTCCCCAGTAAAGGGTCTCAACATCTGAGTGCTCAGTCTCCACTCAGCCATGTTAATTTGCTTGATGCGCCGAAATAGCTTGTCGGTTGCGTGACACTGCTGTCCCAACTTTCACTTTCTGGTCACCACTTGACGCATCTTCTCTCCACTCCAAAACGAACTTCTGCAACTTTAGTTGTTCTCTCCCCGAATCCGACTTTTCTCTTCTACAAATACAACTTCTCTGCTCGCAATCTAACTTCAGAATGCACTCCTTCCCCAAATCACTCCTCTTTTATCTCCAATCAGGAGCATCTCATTTGCATACCTCGTGGTCACCCTGTAGGCATATAAAGAAACAGGGCAGTCATTTTTGTTTCTTTCTTCTTCATTATGAACACGAGGTAAGCCACACAAAAACGCGGTCGGTCGTTCTTGTTTCTTTTTTCTTCATTTACACCACACTTAACCTCCCCAAAGTCCCAGTCCTCTGCTGTGCACTCATCCAGCAGAGGTCTAGTTAGTGCTTTAACTCCTCGATCTTTCCATCCTTCTTGACCCTCCTTCCTTTTTTGATGTGGAGTTTATGGTGACACACATACAATGGAAGTAAGGGGCGCAGGGTTAACTTATAATTATACAGTTTCAGTTTTCATGACTCCATGTGTTTCACATCTGTGGCAGTTTCTGTATGTCCGGCTTCTGCACTAGCTCATGTGTTAATCTCCGCATTCAAGAGTTTTCCGTAATATTTTAGCCGTTTTCATTATTGTTATCTGTTGTATCTTCTCAGTCATCCCTCTGATTCCAATCTCTCCCATTCTTTTTTTCAAAGTTTTTTTCGGTATTGTTTCTAGTACTCCTACTATTACTGGTGTTATCTTGACTTTCTTCAGCTTCTATACTCCTTTGAACTCTCTGGCCAGATCCATGTATTTGCTTCGCTTTTCTCTCTCCTTGTTCATCACTCGATGGTCTGCTGGAACTGAAAAATCTATAATCTGGCAGGATTTTTCATTCTTGTTGATCATTATTTTTATTATCGTTGTCTCACAAAGAACTGTCACACAGGTCATCAAAGATCTCTCCTTGAAAACAACTTGTGGTGTTTCCTGGAAGCTGAGTGACAACAAGTCTCCCCAGATTTCCAGTACTCTCCACCTCTTTCAGTAACATTTGCAAATAAATTTGCGTTATCGCAACAGCTGCTTACCATTGATTTCTCGTTGGCAGTGGCCATTGGTCTCCACTTGAATTTGAGTGGCAATAAGCCTCCCCAAGGTCCCAGTTCTCTTCGCACTTGTTCAACGTAGGTCTGGTCAGCGCTCTCTCTTCAGTCTTTCCATCCTCTTTGACCCTTCTGGACTACTTGGCATCACTCTTTTTTTGGGTGGGGGTTGGTAATGGGGCAATGGGAGGAGATGAGTAAAAGAATAGAGAATTTGTAGATTTGTAGCTTCAGTGTTCTTGGTTACATGTAACGCTTCTTCATTTTTTGCCTCTACAGCAGTTTGTCTGGTCCGCACATATGGCTCATGTGTATTAAGCTCCACATTCAAGGCTTTTCCTTAATATTTCAACTGTTTTCATTCTTGTTATTCGTTGTATCTTTGCAGTTATTCCTTTGATTCCAATTTCTCCCATTCTTTTTTCAAAATTTTTCTGGATTGTTCCTAGTGCTCCTACTAATATAGGTATTATTTTGATTTTCTTCATCATCCAAATCCTTTTCAGCTCTCTGACTAGCTGTATGCATTTGCTCTGTCTCTCCTTTTCTTTGATATTCACCCTGTGTTCAACTGGGATAGCAGAGTCTACGATTTGATAGGACTTTTCTTTCTTGTTAATTATTAAGACATCCGATCTTCTTGCTTAGATGGGTTTATCCGTTTGTATGTCCATGTCCTATATGATTTTGTGATTCTCGTTTTCAAGTACTGTTGCTGGCTTATGCTTGTACCATTTGTCTTGTGCGTTCAAGATGCAGTTGTTTGCATAATTCCCAGTGTACTGCCCTTCTCACTTGGTCGTGTCTTTTCTTGTATTATTATTATTATCATTATTATCATTATTATTATTATTATTATTATTATTACTGACTATGAGTTCTCCCACAATTTAGTATCAGTGATTGCTCACTGATACAACCAGTGATGATACCCTAGAATCTAAGTGACAATAAGTCTCTTCAGATTTCTAGCACTCCCCACTTCTTTTTAATAACCATTACAAATCATTTTGCATTATCAAAACGCCCGTTTACCATTGATTCCTTGCTGGCACTAATCATTGATCTTCTCTGAGTGGCATAAATCATTCCCAGTAATCAGTAATCTCTGCACCTTTCCAATGGAGGTCTGGTTAGTGCTTTCCCTCCTCATTATTTTAATCTTCCTTATTATTATTGTTTCTCACTAAGAGTTTTCACACAAGCCATCAGCTATGATTGCTCACTAATAATAACGATTGCTGCTCTCTGGAGTCTGAGTGACAACAAGTCTTAGATTTCTAATATTCTCCACCTTTTTCGATAACCATAGCAAAAGACTTTGTTTTATCACAAAAGCCACATACCATTGATTTCTCACTGGCAATAACTATTGGTCTTGTCTATGATTTGTGTGGTTATAAGCTGTTTTCATCATCGTCGTTCATCATATAGGTTTCATCATCGTCGTTCATCATATAGTTTCACTCTTTGGTTTGATTCTAATTTCTTCCACTTTGTTTGAAGTTTTTTTGAGACTGTTTCTAGTACTTCTACAATTATTGGTATCATATCAACTTTTTTCATGTTCCATATCCCTTTCGGTTTTCTGGCAAATTCTGTGTATTGGCTTCGTTTTTCAGTTCCTTTAATCCTTACTCTGTGGTCTGCTGGGATAGCAAAATATACAATTTTGCAGCCTTTTCCCATCTTGTTAGCTACTATGACGTCCGGTCTTCTTGCTTGGATGAGTTTGTCAATTTGTACCTTCATGTCCCAGAGGATTTTATGATTTTCGTTGTCCAATACTATCTTGAGTTAGTGTCTATACTATGTCTGTGTGTTTAAAATGCAGTCGTTTGCATAGTTCTCAGTGTATTACTTTCCCATGCAATCGTACCTGTTATTGTATACCTTTTGGGCTAGCTTGCTGCATTTACTTATGTGATTTACTGTTTCATCTCTTTGTCCACAGAGTCTATATTTACTGGGTTTGATTTCTTTTAGCTTTAATGCAGTTAGTTGTTATCGTATTGTTCTGTGCAACTTTCAGTAGAGATTCTGTTTCATTTTGACCATGTCTCTTGATATGTTAATCAGTATTTCTGTGTTCTGAGTTATGTAAATTGCCAAATCTTTTTTGTGCCTTCCACACAGTCTCATGTACTTAGCTGTCCTCTTCCCCTTTTTTCGTTCCTTTTCACGTAGAGTCCATCACTATCATCTTCTGGTGTAGTGTATTGTTCAAGGTCATTAGTTTCCTAGCTTTCTGATTAAGATATTTAAATTCTTCTTTGGTTCTGCATATGAATAGGCCCAAGTATCTTATTAGCCCTTTATATTTCTTCTATATAATTTCGTTTCTAAGAGTTTTCTTGTTCTGTTAAGGCATTCTTTTCCAATTATTTCTTTAATTTTTTCAGAACTGCAAAACATTTATAGCTATCATGTTCTTCAAGCACCCTTATCAAATCTTTCTTTGGATGTTACAAGCTCTCCAATGTCTCCAGTTATCCGCTTTTCATTTCTAACAATGCATACTTCCCTTTTGAAATTCCATTTGAATGTCTTGGTTGAAGCTTCTGATCGTGTTTATTAGTTTTTCCAGTTTCTTTTTGCTTTTTGCAAATAGCTTCAGGTTGTCCATGACAAGGCTGTGTTCTTTTTTCTAATTTTTACTTCCTTCAGGATTTTTTTAAAAATGTGCTGCCTTTTCACCTTTTAAGACATCTTTTTTGTTCATCGAGAGATAGTCCATGATTTAGGATTTTCCACATGGTTGGTAAACATGTTATTGGTCTGTAGTTGCTTGGGATCGTTATCTTTTCTGTGTCCTTTTATATTAGATTTTTTTCTTTTAGTCGTCCATTCTGGCGCGTTTGTTTTGTGGATATTCTCAGTTTGCATTAGCCCTTCATGTTGGGTCTTAGAATTTCTTTATTGACTTCTTTTTTAGTTCCTTCTCCAATTTCCTAAAGTTCTTCTCTCATGTTTTTCAACCATTTGACATTTCTGTTTGGTCTTGAAGATTCCCTCATATCTTGCCCCAGAAGTGTTTTGTTTCTGTTGAGTCCGGTGTTGTTGTTGTTGTTGTTGTTGTTGTTGTTGTTGTTCTTCTTCTTCTTCTTCTTCTTCTTCTTCTTCTTCTTCTTATTATTATTATTACTATTTGTACTCACTAGGAGTTCTCACACAAGTCATCATCAAAGATTGCCCACTAACAACAACTGGTGGTATTCATTGGAATTTGAGTGATTCTCCCCCAATTTCTAGTACTCTCCATCTCTTTCGATCATCGCAATAGCCGCTTACAATTGACTCCTAACTAGCAATGGCCATTGGTCATCAGTGGAATTTTGGATGCAATAAATCTCACCAAGACCGCAATCTTTTTTGCAGTCAAGCAGTGGAGGTCTAGTTAATGCTTTCTCTCCTCGGTCTTTCCATTCTCCTCGACCCTTTTTGACTATTTGATGTGATACCAGTCGATTTCGACATTATTATTTATTTATTTATTTTTGTTTAATCCAATTTATTTCATTCTTAATTTCAGCAACGTCCCTCAGAACATCGATGCGGATTTTAATATCGCAGCCTGGAATTGAATTATGATATTACCAATAAAATCTTAATGACCGAAACCCTTCAAATACTGTTTTCGATGTCTTATTTGGTATAGGAATCATTAAACAATCATAAAATTAGGTGTTTTCTGTGAAATATAATATTCAGCGATATGTATATTAGATATTTTAGATGGATATCAGTTAGTGTAAAAACATGGTTATTGGATTAGTTTGCACAAGTGAACAAATTCTGAAAAATAACAAAAACATGTTTTAGTCAAAAAAAAAAAAAAAGATAGTAAGATCATTTTTAGAATCAACGAGAACAATAGAAACCGTTGAACATTCCATTTAATCTATTTTATAAACAAAGATATTAAATTAGAAATAATACGAGGAAAATACAAATTTATTATCTCAATTAAATTCAATTTACATACATATAATCTCTCCAGAAGCAATCGCTCATAAATAGCTGTTAAAATAGTTAATCGCTAAAAATCGTAAAATTTGATTTTTTTAAATAAAAAAAAAACTACTTGATCATTTCTTATCATTTTTGGAATATAACGTCTTCATAAGCAGATATACCATTAATAGATATACGATAAATGTGTTTTTTCTTTCTTTTTGCTTTGCTAAATAAGTGCACGTCTAAATAAGTACCAACATGTTTATAAATTAATTTCAATTTTAAATATTATAACAAATTTTTTGTTGGTTTATTATAAATATTTAACACGGTCATTTTCTTTCCAGAAACAAAAAAAGTATCTATTAGCGAGTAGTAAGGAGTTAAAAAGCAAATAAAAAGCATTCTTTCTGCTTCTCTTTTTATTACGACTTCTACAATCGGTAATAAAATGTTATGAACTAGTTTTTTTTGTATATATGTAAATTTAATATAACAACGACAACAACACCAACAACAATAAAATAACAGCAATAATAAAAACATCGACAAAAACAACAACAACAATAATAATAAAAACATCAAAAACAACAACAATAATAAAAAAATATTATTAATAACAATAATAATAACAATAATAGTAACAACAACAAAAATAACAATAATAATAATAAAAACAGCAACAACAATAATAATGATAATAAAAACAACAACAATAATAATAATAATTAATAAT
Source organism: Euprymna scolopes (assembly GCF_053919585.1). Classification (NCBI taxonomy): domain Eukaryota; kingdom Metazoa; phylum Mollusca; class Cephalopoda; order Sepiida; family Sepiolidae; genus Euprymna; species Euprymna scolopes. Next base: position 34,268,129 of record NC_136485.1, on the reverse strand, counting down.
AATAATAATTATTAATGATAATAATTAATAATAACAATAATAATAATAGTTAATAATAATAACAACAATATTAATAATAATAGTAACAACAACAATAATAAAAAATAATAACAACAATAATCATAACAACAACAATAATAATAATAATAAAAACAACAACAATAATAGTAACAACAGCAATAATGAAAATAATAACAACAATAATAAAAACAGCAATAATAATAACAACAACAACAACAATAATAATAACAGCAGCAACAACAACAACAACAATAATAATAATAATAATAATAACTAGCGGGACCTGTGGAAATTCCACAGGGTACTCATTCATATGTAATATATTGATGTTGGCATTCTGTAAATGTTCAGCGTAAATGGAGACGATTTGCTATTATTGTAGCTCTGTTGTTAAAATTGCAAAATTATTTATCTTAGCTAGGAGGGACGTCCGGCCATCAGCTTGAATCGAAACTGAAACCAAAACTTATGAAATATATATATATATATATATATATATATATATATATATATATATATATATATATAACTTGAGTTCTTCAGCTATAATTGAAACCGAAACCAAAACTAATGAAGAATTCTTGGTAAAATTATTTATAAAAAAAAGAGAACTTGAGTGCCATCAGCTATAATCGAAACCGAAGCCAAAACTTATGGAGAATTCTTGATAAAATTATTTATTACAAGAAATGGAAGTTCATAACAATTAAACGACAGTCACTCGGATGTAAGCTTGACACACAAAATAATTAACACACACGCTATCCTATTATTATATTGATGATGATGATGGTGATGATGATAATAATAATTTTATATAAGCAAGAAATAAGACACAAGACAATGACAGTTTAGGAATTTTACAGAAGTTGCCCTAACAAAAATAAAGATATGTACGTACCCGTGACAGAAAGAAAATATCATACACCAAAAATCACATAAATTGATCAAGTAGTTTAATTTTTCTAACTAGCAGGGAACGCCCGGCCTTACCTGGCTGTAAAATACGTTTAAATATATTTTAATTCGTTGAGATTTCGTATTATTATTACAGAGCGAATTCCCTATTGAATATTACACACATACACTATATATATATATATATATATATATATATATATATATATATATATATATATATATATATAGTACTAATTTCAAGTTTAAAAAAATTACTTAGGTGCCATCAGTTAGAATCGAAACCAAAACATTGTCTACCCGTTTCCCTACTAGAAATCTTACTAGAAATCTTTTGAAAATGAAAGCAGAAAAAAAAAATACTTCAGGTTAGTAGTGGTCTACTGCCCAAATAAATAGTTATTATTTATTATTAAAACATTTTAAGTAATGAATAGAATCTGGCTGTCAGCTATTTTGAAGACTTAACCGGTACACAGTCTGATCGAGTTCATTTTCATTATCGATTAATACTTAAATTTGACTTTATAAACATTCGAATTGGTTGTCATTTACGAAGTTTTTCCTACGCAATGAGAAATGATTTTAATCTTAAATAAAAATGAAATGAGAAATATCTTAAATAAAATGTTACTTGTAAAACTGATATACACATTTTTTTCCATCTGACTTTTACATAACTGAATGTACTGGAATACCATATGAACTGAATAAAGCTTATTTCCCATTTAATCGATGTTCACTCTTTATTTATATACCAATATTTATATGCAGTTAGATACATGTATATGTTTGCATATTGGTATGTGCAAGATTCACTCTTTAATCCATTAACTGATCATTATTAATTTTGAAGTACACCTAGTTGGCGTAAGAGATTATAATTAGCTTAATATAGCTTTATGCAAAGAGGGTAAAAAACGGGACGGGGGTGGGGGCTGAAAACCCTTCTTGAAAATTTAGATACCATCGAGTAATGAAAGTCAGCCGCAGAAGCTTATCAAAGGAGGAGGGAGGTGACGACGATTCAGTAGTTAATGACACGGACTTACAACCTGGGTGTCCCAAGTTCGAATCCAGTTTGTTCCACAAAACTGATTTTCATTTAGGACATTGGCAACTTTCATGTGGTCCATCCCATAAGTACCCAATGTCTTTCTAGAAATAATTCTGACTAGAAAAATATAGAGGAAACCAATATCAACAATAGAATGTTCGGATTCATATGATATGATGATGGTGATCAAAGAAGAGGGATTTATTTCTTAAGTAAAGAATAATTCATTTCTCCTGGAGAGAAGTGAGGATCCGAGCATTCGCGGTGAAAGGAGAGATGCTTGATTTTAGAGGCGTCAAAAGTGTTATATAGCGCCAGGACCCCTAGGTTGGGAACGGTCGTTGTTAGTTAGTTCCCCGCTGCAACAAAAACCCAGTAGCCGTCTTTTATTGATCGTCTAGTTGTTTAGTTTTCTGGTTGTTATGGTAACAGCTAAGACGACAGAGTTATTTCCCCCTTGACTGTGCATTTTTTCGCTCTCGACTTTCTGTAGCTGTCATTGCTTGTCATAACAGCGATCCCGACTCAAAATAAATTAAGATTTTCAATAGTTCAAAATTTAACAGTGTGGCTTACTGTTCATTTCTGTGATGGAGAGGGATGTGTGGAAACGTTATACTCTCGACAATCGCACGTTTCCTATCGGCGTCTCTCTCCTCTTCTTCTCTCTTCTCTTCTCTGCCTCTTCTCTCTTCTCTCCTCCTTCTTCTTCTGGTTAGACTCCAAAAATCACCGCTTATATTAGCATGTTTTTCGCTTGGTTTTTTCCAATCCACGCGATCTGTCAATCATACTGTTCGATACCGGTGCGCGTGTCTGTTGGTTACGTTTTGACAACTTTTCGCCGCCTCCTGACCTAGAGCCATCGTGACCGATTTCTCTTCAACTGACCGACTATTGGCTTTATCGATACACGTGAATTTAACTCTCATGCTTACTTTGTATACATGCCAAAGTTGCAAGGAATGTCACGTTTCCTTGTTTTGTAAACAAAAAAATCGTCGTCCGATTTGTCTGTTTACGACGTAAACTTTTCCGTTTCGATTGGTGGACAATCGATTATTCGATGCCCATCTTTCCAATCTTTTATTATCTTGTTTTAAAGAAGTTTTTCTTTTCAGTTATGTATCGGATGGTTCCAGCCATCCATTACATAACAAAAGTAACTCGATACTTTTCCCCATTGCAGCATGTGTTTCAACTCGAAAGATAAAGAGTTAGCAAAATCTGGATCTTTGATGCTCTTTGGAGTGTTGCTATAAATAGTTATGCCGTCAGCATGTATACCAATGAATGATTTAAGATTATGGTAAAGAAGATCAGAGAAACGGTTGGGCCTAGAATAGATACTTGAGGTATGCCGGCATTGATGTTATGTGATATTTATCCATCAGCAATGATTTTTATTGGAGAGAACAGAGTGGATGACTAAGAGGATGTTTCTAGATATTCCATAGCTAACAAGTTTGTAAAGCAAACCTTATGCCAGAAAGTGTCGAATACTTTAGATAAGTCAAGTGTTAGAAAAAAAAACCCTCGATAGATTCACTAATCTTGTGCAAAATCAGTCAGCAGTTCAGCTGTAGACATTGCAGGATAAAATCCGTATTGTTTACCACTGTTTTTATTGAGGCGGTAGACAACATTTTGGTTTATTACAGATTCAAACAACTTATGACGCACAGACGATTGTTCGGTTCATGCTGGGATGCAGAGAATCGATCTTTAACATTTTATAATTACTAGACAGACCAACGAAGTCTTCTAAGATGATGAAAAACATTTCTACTTTAAGCAACGATTTTACAGTTTTGCAAGGATAAGAGCTAATTTAGATTGCAGTTTCTGTAGACGAGATATTGTTAGGACTAATTGCCTTGTTGGTATCCAGTGTTATGTTAGAGTTTTTCAGCCATGGAACGGAATTCTGAGAATTAGTAGCTCTAATCATAAAGAGTAAAATTTGCTGCAAAGTTCTTTGCAAAAATGTTTACTTTATCAAATGCTGAGGATATCATATCTAATCCATTTATGGTGGTTAGGAAGCCTTGCATCTGTTCAGATCTTTGCTTGTTATTTTTCAAAACTAATGAGAACCAAATTGATGATCGGTCATTGGATCATTCTAGACTTAACTGATTGGCATAGGATTTCTTTGACGTTTTCTATAACCCTGTTGCAGTGGTATCAAATAGGATTAAAGAAGGCGTTGCTTTCGGGGCATCATCGACATGTAAAGCGATTGAAATAGTTGTTTCTGTAGGCAATAGTGGTAACTACTGAATTCGCCCCTGTGCCTTGCCTCCTCGCAAAATTGTGAAATCCAGACCTGGAGCTATACAATTGCGACTTCATCAATTATCAACCACACCAGAATCTCCCCTATCACTTGGTTGAGTGACACGCCCCCCCTCTATTTTGATCTAGGCCCACTGGTATCATCAGAATTATCATAACTTACTCCTTCATTGATATATTCATCATCACTAGCATTACTTGATGTAGAAAAATACTCCTGATCAAATTCACCTTCGTCTGAATCAGAATTTGTCACTTTATCCAACACTTGTTGCACCGTGAAACTTCTTGGTCTCACTCTTTTACCTATCGAAGTGCTTGGTTCGTTACTAGCTTGCTTCATGACTACTTTAGTCTACAAAACAACTCACAACTCTGTCAAAACAAAGGAAGCTATTTGCAGAACGTTAGGCTTGCGCTAAATCGAGACTTAGCAGCGATTGGGTAGCTATTTTTAGCTCCCTGGCAACACAAAAACACGTGATCAGAAAAATACCGGTTTAGCGGTAACTTGATACATAGTATTTTCGGAAATCACAGGTATATCGGTAACTCGGTCTGGTAGGGTTAAGGATCTCTTAACTTTTGAAATATATTTTTATAGACTCGATGTATCTAAATTTTGGTTTATTGTATAACACTTTTCCCTTCACAAAATTTTTCCATGAAAAAGTTCTTTGGAATATGATTATTTTTCATCCTACATTGAGCTTCGTTTTATAGGAATTCTTATAATCACTTTATGCTAAATGCATCTTCTTCCATGTTTATGCACACCAATGCGCTGCCGGTCATCCTATTATTATGAGATTAGCGGGCGATGTGATGAAAACAAATAGCTTTTGAAATTAATAATCGTTGTTTTAGTAAAGCACTACTTTTTGAAATATTTGCATGAAGGCAGTGAATAGACTTAGGAAGCTGTAATGGTGAATTTAATATGCAAATGAGTTGAAAGCGACTAATATGAATAAAATACATCTAAAGTAGTAGCTAATGTTAAGGTCGGGACTTTGATTGTATGAAAATAAAATGAGAAAACGGCAATAAATACGAGGGTCGTTCCAAAAGTAAAGCCTTTTATTTTTTAACTAAAAACATTAAAATGTTGAAGAGCTACGAAGATGGAAGTGGTACCATTAAAACGAGTGACCTTGTATGCCTCAGAATCTATTTTTCCACATAGTCACGACTATTATCGTTGCACTTTTGCCAGCCTCTTTTGACGTATTGATCGTAAAAGTTCAGAACGCACGTTGTCACTCACGTCTCCGTCGCCACTTTGAAATCGGCGAATCCATCTCTTAACTGTGCTGACATCAACTGCATCAGCTTTGCGAACGTTCAGCAGGCAGTTATTTTTTTTTTTTTTGCATGAAGGAATTCAATAACGCATCTATGCTTCTGATGCACGTCCATAATGGGTTGCGTTCTTAGAGTCTCACACAGTCAATATCTGCAACAGAGAGAGAAAACTTTAAGGTAATGAATGAATAAGTTTAGGAGGCATTACTTTTGGAAGTTCCTCTTATAATAAAAATAACAACACTAATACTAATAATAATTTATGTGAACACAATAGTTGCTACCAACGAGAAACCAATGGTAAACAGCTGTTGCAATAACGCAAAATAATTTGCAATGCTTAACAAAAAAAGGTGGAGAGTACTAGAAATCTGGGGAGACTTGTTATTACCCAGACTCCAAGAAATACCGCAGTTTGCTCTCAAATTGTAGGTAGGTATATTTGTTTTTGTTTTCGATACGTTTAAATCAAGCGATTGCTCCAGCAGTATTGATTTAATTCAAGGTCTTTTTTATTTCCCTGTTCATTTCAGAAAGGATTGTTTTATCAATTCTACCAATTCGGGTTGGGTTGGATTAATTAAGCGACTTCTAGGGTTATTGTTAAAACTAGGTTTATGGTCTGTAGCTTAATTCCCACATTTTTTTTTCCAAACTCACTACCTAGCTCTACTTGCATATCAAGCACTATCGAAGTAAATACTGAAAATATTTACATAAAATTTTATGTAGATACATAGCATAATAATAATAATATATACAGGTAGGTAGGTAGGTAGGTAGGTAGGTAAGTAGATAGAAAAAAGAAAGATATGTGGATAGATAGATAGATAGATAGATGTACAGCCACTGAAACTATTGTGCTTATCAAGGAGTGTTGAACGAATGAACAATACATGTTGTAATATGTTTATTTATGCAAATATTATTAGCTACATATGTGTATACATGTTTCTGTGGTGATCTCTTATCAGAGATTCCACGTCTTCAGGCTAGCAGAGGAAGCACACACACACATACACACACATACATATTGTCACATATAGATAGCAAGAGGGTTAAGATTTTAGAAGTTTATCGGCGGTACCACGAACGACCAAAAAGGTAGGAAGGAAGGAAGGCCATCATCATATCTATTTTTAGGAGACAATTTGTGGAAAAAGTATTTTTATCGGACGGTGAATGAGGAAGAGGAGAGGAAATACAGGATGAAAGGAGCGGAAGACACATATCACTTCCTGACAGGATCTTCTTCCCTTGACCATTTTCTTCTCCCTGCGAAGACAGGTGGGGAAAATCTGCCTCAATGAACATGTCGGTTGGAGTTGATGAGAAAGAAGAAGAAGAAGTCCGTAAATACAAAAATGAGAAAAAAGAAAGAAAATGTTTTTATTCACCGAAAACCCATGAGAAAATACGACACCAAATATAAACCATGTCTGTTGCAAATTCAGATCCCGTTTGGAAAGATTTTTATCACAGCCAATAACAAACGAACTTAAATTTTGAGAATTTCCTTGGTTCAACCAGCATCCTTATCCGCCCGACTTAAAATACAAAAACTGCATAGCGCCGGTCCCTTTTCCTAAACTGATACCTATTTCTTTATAAAACTGTTACATTTAACTCTGAAGTACTCCTTCATTGTGAAGTACTCCTTTATTGTAGAGTACTCCTTTATTGTGAAGTACTCCTACTCATTGAGATCGTATAAGTCGAAACCTATTTGCTTTTACACAGTCTTTCCATAATTGGATGTGAATGTTCTTTTTTCTAAAAAGGAAGTCACCACTTATCAATTCCAGAAGGTCACTCAAGGATAAGGATTAATGAATGTAAAGTGGTTGTGCAGTAATTGTTAATGGTGTAAACGCGATAGAATTTGATTATTTAAGGGCACGACTCAACAAGAACTTGTTTACATTAGACTTGAAGGCTAACATACTGTAGTTGACCAGGAAGCAGGCCAGCGATACAAAGTTCCACAGGCGGGCAATTCTAGGAAATAAGCGTTGTTCATAGAATTTGCTTTTAGGTTTAGGCTTAGATAAAGAGTGGTTGAAATTGTTGACAGTCACTGTAGGTAGTCGAGTATATTTCGTGATAGTTTGGCATGGTGGACCATAGATTGGAGTTCAGTCGAGCACCTGCCAGGAAAATAATGATAGCGCAGAGACAGGTTTGCAACATCTATGGGAAAGAGGTTGCATAGCATAGAAAAGGGCACCACCTACTAGGTTTCAAAACTGGTTTTGAACTCTATCAAGGTAGAAACTCCTACCCAGATGTGGCAACAGTACTCCATTTCAGGGCTTACTTAGCTCTTATACAGATAGAAGATTGCATCGGCAGTAATATATCTACTAGAGAAGTAGAATGATCCAATCATTTTTCCAGCGATATTGGAAACATATTTGATGTATATGTTCCATTTCAGATCAGGAATAAAGGTCAGTCCCGGAAGCTTGTCAAGACATGTAACTTCCACAAGACAAGAGCCATTCATTTTAATTGAGATGTAGTGGGAGTCAGAAAGAATCTGATGAAAAGGGAGAAGCTTGGTTTTAGCTGCATTAAAATTAACCAGCCACCCTTGTCCCCATTGCACCACGTGATCAGGATCAGAAGAAAAAGAATCAGAAAGATCTTGATCATTGTTGGCATTTGAAGTGTTGCCATAGATTGTGGTGTCGTTTGCATAAATGTCTACAAATGATTGGAGTTCCGTCCGGGTTTCAAACTTTGGTCCATCTATGCAGACCGTCAAGAATAGCATCCCTAAATAGGACATTTTGGAAATCCATTTTCATGTGATTCTGTGTCCAAGCCATTCGTTTATCCCTATGTTGTTTGCTCAATGGAGGCATTGGAAGAGGTTAGATGTTCCTTGCGATCTCATTCAACACATTGTATTGGGCATGCCTGGATCTTGGAGCAATTCCAGCTTTTGCGAAAAACGAAAGCACTGGTTTTGTTTGTGTTTCGGTTGACTTTCCTGCGAATTTTTCGAATATCACGATCTCCTGATGCCCTTATTTTTTCTGGATTTGGTATTCTGGTTGTTCAAGAATGCAGCCAAGGTTTTTGGATTCCATTCCAGCTCCATGGTTGAATTTTTGATGGACAATCCTTCTGCGAGTCCAGCAACTATCCTTTGCTTTTCGATAACCTTTATTTGCCTGATTTTTTGGCATTGTAAATATCTGCAATAAAGCTATGGACAGTAAAATTTCTTTGATAAAAAATAAAATGCCACAACTTCGTGAATATAGTATGAATCTGAATAACATTTTGGAAAATAACTGAACTTAAAGCAACTCTTTGATGATACAATTTTCATTTTTTTTTTGTGACGTATATTTAGGGAAATATTGATATTTTACTAATCTGCAATAAAGCGATTGACACAGTTTATATATGACTACATTTCATCACATAAATTGATATACGAAGATATAATTTTATGCGTAAATTTTCAGTAATTACTTCAACAGTGCTCAATACATAGGTAGAGCTAGGTAGTATATTATGAAGATATATATGGCAATTAAGCTACGCAGAATATTCCGTGTTTCATTCTCATGAGAATTTCTCAGGCTTATGTCACACACACACACACACACACACACACATATCTATCTATATATATATATATATATATATATATATATATATATATATATATATATATATAACGCCCAGGAGGGAAGCTTTTAATCGATTTATAGTCTTCTTTAGTGAAAAAAAAGCAACCATTTATCGATGTCATTGTGCTGTTTTATATTTTCCGTTGTTGAGAAATTTTACTGTGCATGAACATAGTCACATTTTATTAAATAGGAAAAACAATATTCAAAATTGATGGATCTTGTGGGGCATGAGCAAAAAAATCAAGATGAATTCCCCATTAAAAATGAATAAATCAAAAAGCAGAGTGTCGATTGGTCAAAGAAAATAGTTATGTATTGAGTAATTTCAAATCTTTACTTTTTTGATTTTCATCTTTATTATTAAAGACAGAAATTAAATAAAAAATTAAGATTTATTTCTTTTAACATTTTAAAGCGGACGTGGAAAATATAAGATTGAAAAGTATGTTAACACTCTCAGCTGAATTAATCCTCACTCCATAAAAGGCGAGATTCTACTTATTTTTTGCGTTAGACAAATTCGTGTGAACACCCAGAAAAGCTTGCCGTCAAAAGAAAAAGAAAAGCAAATAATTTACAAATAAACAAAACAAAAAACAAACAAACAATTATTTTAAAATTTAGTTGGAAATCAGATTTGTAATAAATTTAATGTAAATTCATTGTTCACTTTGGAACCATTCTACCTTTTTGGGACAGTCAGTCAAATTTTTTTCCACCAGCCATCTTCCAGGTCAACCGATGAGCAGCCCTTGAGGAAAAGAGAAAGAGAAATAGGGAGAGAGAATACACTTGATCCAACCCTCTAAATGGAAATGGAACTACACTGTGAAAGGAAGTTCAAGGCCAGAATCGGTCTTGTTGGCCATCTTCGCACACATCAAAATCCAAAACACGAACACCATCCTCACCGCTGAAGAGTTGCCAAGAGGATGGATATTGTTTATCAAATGCCTATTGTGTATTATTGATTTAAATTAGAGTGACCGGCTTTGATGGCAATGAATGAAAAACAAAACGTTCGCATTTAGTCATTTAGATATTCAGGAATTGTATTTTAATCTTTATTTTAAAATATTTCGTGTCACATCAGGTGGTGAGATTTAAAATAAACCAATGCACACAAATTATATATACAGAGTGTTACAGTAGAATCCGAAAGCCATAGCTACGCTAAGATCGCCGCTGGCATGAGCTGTTGCAAATCGATGACCTGCTCAACAGTCAAGAACATTAGTTACTCCTATCGTAACATCCTTTTCTCTCTGTTATTTCCGCCGTGAGTGATTCAAACTAGTCCCAGACTTAAGCACACATAATATACTTTAATTTCTCGAAATATCGATCATATCGTTGAATTAAGTATTGTTTATTCAATATTTTCACCAAAAATAATATCATTGAAAAATATGTCATGTGCTTTTAATGATAACAATTCTCACAAAAATTTCAAATGTAATATTATATTTTTCTTGTATGCATGATGGTGTAAGAAATATTTTTATAATCCTGAAAAAAAAAGGGAAAAATTGAGATCCAGAATCACGAAGAAAAAATAATTTAAGAAATGGTATTATTTTTAATAACGATTAATTTAGACAAATACGGATGGGCAAAACTGTAACAAAAACGAAAAACAAACGAAAAGAAAACAGATAGGATTTTCACCCTACTTGCCGTATTCTTTTTAATTATTAATTAATTGTTTTTGCTTATTTTTTTTTCCAATGAATAAATTATCAGTGTAATCAGTGATTTTAATTGATTTTTGGCACGCTTACTTAAGTGCACGTTTACTTTATTTTAAAACGATTAAATTAATTTATCACCTTTGAGAAGAAATCGAGTTATCATGTAAAAAACTAAATAAATATTCTAATTAAACAGTTACTGTCTTTTTATTACAACAAATATTATTTAAATTAATGAATATTTTTATAATCCTGAAAAAATACAGAAATTAACAATGTTCCAATTACTCTATAAATTTTAAAAATTGACTTTCTGAAATTTTGGGTTTCTGTAGAAGCCTTTTCGTTTGTTTTAATTGTGCGAAGCCGGACCTGTTGCTAAACTTTCGCTTTTGAGGGCTAATTAAGCTAATTTTTTTTAATACAAACAAGGTGTGTTTTATTTTATTTAATTCACTGTCTTAAGCCTTTACTTTACTGATTATCTTTGAAATAGTTTCAGAAAACTAATATTTATCTTTCAAGGGGGTTTAACAAGGAATTTATTTAACTTCAAAATTTAGATGAAGTTTACAATTGTTGTCGCCGACGTGAAAACATTTTTCATTATAACTTTTTTTTCCACGTGTAAAAATATATATTCTTTTTTAGAGATTAACTTTAGGCTTTAATCTTTCAAATACAATGACAAGTTGTAGCAGAAACAAAGAGAACTCTTTTCTTGTGCGTCAGTGCCTCCCCTGACTGTGCGATATGGCACCTACTGACCAATCAGAGGCATAGCACAGGGATCTTCCTTACCCCTTAAGGAACTATAACTGCTTCCGTCCCGGACGAGAAAAAATCTTCCCTTTTCCAGCGAGACGTCAAAGAGAGCGGACCTGTTTCCTCACTCTCTCTCTCTCTCTCTCTCTCTCTCTCTCTCTTTGCCTACACCGGTATCGACGATTCCCACTTGGGAATAACTACCGGGCAAAGGCAGACGAGTTCTATCCTAGCTATATCTTGTTGGCATCTTACCCTTGCTTCAATAAACCTTTTCCCCTGTGAAGTTTTTACGAAGTTGTTTGCTCGTTTATTGAGTAGCTTGTGTTGAAATATTTATTTTATTAGGGAGTGCCAGAAAAGCATTAACTCAACTCCCTAAAAAGTAATCGGAAACCTTCAAAAAATCATGATAACCCGTCTTTCAAAATCATGTCCCCCTCATCAGTTTCCGCTATTCTTCGGTCATTTTTGCCGTACCTAGTAATTTACAATTGTATGTTGAATGTCGCGTGTACTGAGGATTAAAACTTCAACCTCAAAAAGAGTATAACTTTACAACTAAATTTTACCAAGTACTTTATGCACTCCGCCACGGGTCCTTGAGATTACAGCGACCGAAACATTGTGACAAAAACACTCAATATAAGAACGTTAGTCAGCAGAATGTAATACGAAATGTCGATTTGTTTTGCAACAACCTGCGTGTATATTTTTGTGTGTGTGTTCACAATAAACAGCCGTAAATTAAGCCAATGTGCCTAAAGATTACAAAACACAGATTATCCAATGCGACACTGGGGTCATTTAACTCGTTTGTTTTAGACACAGACTTTGATCTTGTTCAGCTCTGATAAACTCCTATTCAAAAGTGACGATTTTAATGTTTAGTCTTCAGGTGAATAAACTGATTATTCACTCTTTTACATATCCATCCTGGTATTCTCAGTTTCCTTTGATTCGTCTTAATATCTTCTATTTATATTATTAATTGTACTTAAGAGGTTATACAGAGTGACCCCCACCCCCCAAAAAACAAACGCTAGATGGAGACCATCTAGAACATATGCTGTAGAACAGAGAAAAAAGGCCAAAGACCCTAGTGTTTTGATGTAATGTTTTAAATATAATAAACTAGTTATGACCAAAGTTTCATTTCATTCGAACAAACACTAAGAAACGTGGCCTAATTAGAGTTGGGGCCCGTTTTTTGGGGGGTCACCCTGTATTCTATTTGGACTTATTGTTTTTTTTTTTGAAATATTTATGCTGTTTGAGCAATAACGTGTTTTGCATTGTACATATCCTCTCCCCTTTCATTCCAATTTCTACTTGTCTTATTCCGAGTTGTTTTTGTAACTGTTCATAGTGTTTGTACAGTTATTGTAGATTTCTTTATGCTGAATATTATCGTCAGTTTTTTAAAAGACTATACGTATTTACTCGTATTTTATCTGTTTTACACTATCACGACAAAACCTACTATTTGGCATTTTCCCCCATTTTGTTGACTAATATCACACCCAGTCTTAAAGTTTTAATAAGTTAAAATATACAGATCGGTCGAAAATTAAACGTTCGATTGATTGGTTACAGCTGTTGGTTGTCTGTTTATTTATTTTTTTTTTAGATATTGAAACTGTAAAACATACAAAATCGATCAACCTTCACATCAAGTAAAATACGGCGTAATTTTGAATTCATTTTTATAAGTTTCTGAGGCAACGATACAAAATCTGAAAAAAGAAAGGAAACACTTAATGGCGTGTCAAAACTAGAAGATTAAACTTTCTTGTTTGGTAAAAGTTATTTGCTGTAAAATTGTTTTGTTTACCTTCTTTTTATTGTTAAGTATTTCTCCCCTCTCCCCTAAAAAAAAAAGAACGCGATGACGTCAACATCTATTGGTATGAAAAGTAGACGAAAAGAATGTAGGAGGTTTGGAAGAACCGTGTGTTGGTTGGTTGTTTTTGTTTTACGGCATATCAACCCTTTTCGGGTTATTTAATGCCGAATCCAAAGATTTTGAAGAAAATTTTTTTTAATAGAGTATATTTGTTGTTTTCAAGTCGATTTCTATTTAACCCATAGTTGGGACCCTAACAAGTACTACCGCTCCGGGTCAGAGTGGACCTGGGAGCAATGGTATTTAAAGGGTGGCTCCACACTCCCCAAAGCCCGCAAGTTGGGGCCTCACCACTGGATATAGTTTAAGGTCATATCCAGGACCGGAAGAACCGTGGGAGTATACTATAGTTCTGAACTTGAAATGTACGGAAAGATTAGAATCTTGATAAAGGAATTTAAATCTCGATGAGATTTAAGAAAAAAACAAACAAAACAAAAAACAACAAAAGAAAACTGGCAATTGTCAGCGACGATACAATAGTAAACGACTGTTCCAAGTATACCAGGTTAGAGACAATGATGATAAAATTGAATTGTACTGAAAACTTGAGAAGACTTGCTGTCAATCAGACTCCAGTAAAAACCGTCTGTAAAAATACAATATTTACTTACGTTAAATTTTTTAGATTAATTTCCTTATTGAGGAAATAGAATATTTGTTTCGTAAATGCTGGAACGTGGTATTAGGTAATCTATTACATAAAGGACGGTTGTTTGTGTGTATGCGTATGTCCAGCTTAAAATAAAAAAAACAAAACAATAAAACAAAACTACAAAACAAACAACCAAAAAGTTGGTTTATTCTTGATCGGTGTTGCCCTAGATGAATCTAAAGTTTACAAAAGTATTACATTTTTGAGAGTCAGCTGGGCCAGGTTTTGTCAGAGAAAGGGATCGGTGTTTCATCTATTTCCAATGTTATCTATTATATAAAGGAGAGTGACTTACATTACAAGAGAGACTAATGGTCTGAGTGAGGGTGAACGGGAAGTGGAAGAGAGAGGTGTGGGAAAAGAGGGAAGAGGAAAAGAGAGAAAGATAAAGAGACGGATTAAGATAGGTAGAGAGATAGAAGTGTTATAATAAAGATGTAACATGCTTTTTAACGTCTATTTTTGTGTTTTTTTTATGGCCTGGCAACGCCTCGCATCCCTGCTAGTGTTTCTAAAATAATTTATCGGCTGTAGGTCATGTGATTTGTAAGCAAATTTTTTTTGCAGCAACACTTTTTTTTTTAAAAGATATATTTGCATTGGTTCGTGAAACTTTTTTACGAGCCCGGATAATATTATTTCCAAACTTAAAAAAAAAAAATTTTTTTTACCGCGTTTCCGAACTTACAACAGGAACGTAATTAAACATGTCTGTACATTCTTCTATACGGATGCGAATGCTGAATCCTAACCAAGGACACAGAATAGCGACTAGAAGCAGTAGAGATGTGGTTCATCCGGAGAATCTTAAAAGTCTTGTGGAAAAAAAAAAGAAAAACAAATGCAGAAGTGATGGACATGGCTGGATACAAGAGATCCCTTCTCAATACCATCAGAGAACGACAGTTCAAATTTTTCTGGCAGACTATAGAAACTGTTATGGAGTGACAAAATATGTGGAAATAAGAGTAAAGGAAGACAATGCACAAAATTCACAGACAATTGAAACAAATAAAGAGGCAGCAACAATGAGCTCATGGGAAAGACAGAGAACAGGGAAGAATGGAGACCCATGATCGTCGATGTCAGCAAGACCAGACTCAAGAAGAAGAAGAAGAAGAAGAAGAAGGAGAAGAAGCACATATCAACAAAGTATAATAAATCATATTCCTTAATAATGGAATTCTCTTTTGATATAAAATCAAACAAACTATTTTTATGTTTATTTTTTAAAAAGATTTTTTTTAACGGAAATAAAAAAAGCATTATGAGCACTTTGTCATGTCTGTATATCACAAAACTAAAAAATCAGCAGGAACCATTCGTGTAATATTTAGGCACGTCATTTAAGCAACCTGGGATTCTTATGTCAAAAACAATAAGCAACCGATTTTAATTTAGACGGACTAGTATATTGTTTTTTGTTTTCGCTAAAAATTTTGTAAAAGAAAAATAAATGGTTTTCAGTGTGACGGGTCGAGATTTGAAACAATTAAATAATTTGTAGGTATATTTATTTTTCATTGTCATTATTTTTTGGCAAACAGTTTCTATAAAAAAATTACTTATAAAAAAATTGCAATTAAAAAATTTTTTTTTTCTTTTAACTTAAGGAAATAGTTTTTCATATCATGTTTAACTCCTATTTTGTTTTAAATATTCTCCCTGCGTTCGAAAAAAAATGTTTATTTTTGGAAAGATTTTTAGCGAATAAAAAGCATTAGAAGCAATTTGTCGTGCCTAAATATCACACAAATAAAAAATCAGCAGGAACCATTTTTCGTGCTTTGTCGTACATTTGTCCTACCTTAATTTGCCGTACCTTAATTTCGCGTACATAAATGGTGAAACTGTTCATTTACTGATTAGTAGTTAATATAATGATCATATCATTGCATCTGAAACGTGTAAAAATGTTCACTTGTAAAATAATCACTTGCCTGGTGGAGAGAGTGGGTAATATCCTTGGCATTTACACGTCGCGCAATGAAATAGTCTACAACAGAAAATCAAATAAGCAAAAAAAAAAAAAAAAAAAAAAAAAAAAGAAAAAAAGAAACAAATTTAACGATCCATGGTCTGCAATACAGATATTATTTTTATTTATGGTATTTTTACACTATGTCGACGAAAACATCACAGATATGCAAGTTATTACGTATTAAAAACACACTTCTCTTTTTTTCTTTCTTTTATTGAGTCAATACTTATCAGGGCTCGGGGCCATATAGGATAACGACTAAAAAGATTTTCAGTTGGACTACAAACGTCACCATGACAGGATTGAAATCAGTCAGCGGAATGTATAGAATATTATTTAAGAGACGTTGATTATCGAAGAGGACGGCCCAGGAAGTATTTGTCTACATTAGACTTGAAGACGACCATGTTGTAATCGGTTGGGAAGCCGCCTCATTGTATATTTTTTCAACAGATGGGATGTTCTAGAAAAAGAGATTTTTGTTCATTGAAGTTCAGGTTGGTCTTTGGTACAGAGGGGAGGGGAAAAGTTTGTTATAGCTAGGTGAGTTTTTGCTGTAAATGTTTTTTCTTATTTTTTGTGGGGCTGGGGGCCGGACTAGGGATTGAAAAAATATTCACTTTATGTCTTCTTATAGGAACACGCCCATTATTTGAGTCTTTGTTCTGCGGTCATATTCAGAAATTAGATTAGTTATAAATTCAAGATTTACGTACCATTGGTACGAGTCATTTGATATATTTACTTATCTAAAAGATTAAGTGTCTAATAGACACTTTTTCGGTGACATTTTTCATTATAATAATGTGAATAATAATAATGATAATAACAATAAGGATAATATTAATAAATATGAGTTTTATACAAGTTTCATTGTTTTTCTTCTTGTACGCCAAAACACATGGGAAAGCAGTTCGCCGGCCAAATACAGCAAAACTAAACATGTCCACATTGAACCCAAGAAAATGATTCGGTATAAGAGGGGTAAATAATCGAGGATTGGATAAACCCAGCTTCGTGTATAATGCGCGATCCAGGCCATCCACAGTTGATAGCAAATTGTCAAGCTGAGAATTCCGAATATACCACTCACTCGTCTCGGATAGGAGTGGTTGACGACGTACTTGTCAAGGATTTGCAGGACAAACGGCATTGTGTGAAGAATATGGTTTAGCCAGGAAGGTATGATATCATCCAGATAGGAAGGGTAGATGAACTCTCGATTGAAGAAATACAGTCCCCAGAACGACAAACAGACGAACGTACCGAGTGGGAAAGCCATCGCGCATGAAATCCAGTTGACAAGGCGCTTCAGTTTGGTACTCTCGTTCGGATCCCGGAAGGACTTTTTCTGTTTCCATCCGTGCGTCAAATCAACCACAACACGTAGACCGAAGTATACAGTTTGCAGGACAACGTCCCAGTAGGTCGCATAACGTGTCTTTCCCGCATATACTGACCAGCCGTGTCTGACCACTAACGTATCATAATACAGTCCGTAGCCGAAGGTGAGAAAACAAAATACGTGAAATAGTGTCTCGTGGATGTGTGCCATTGCTGACTGTAGCAAAATAGTACGAAAGATAACGAGGTGATCTGTCAAACCGGATCGAATTTATCCTCAACAATGTTCTGGTTGTTGGGTCTAAGACGGCATTGAATGCCCAAACCGATCGAAAGAAAGTTGTTGAAGCCCTTACCGTAATTAGAAAACATCAAACAGTTGTGTAACATGTGGCGAGATCAGAATCAGGTTTTAACGGATCTCTGCTCTCAGTTAGGACCCGGAGATTTATTCGATTGGGGAGTTGACGTCAAAGCCGCTTCTTTTTAACAAGAGTTTATCAAAGCTGAACGAGATCAAAGTCCGTGTCTAGAATAGACGAGTCGATGCTACATAAGATAATCTTAGTTTCGTTATCTTTAGACACATTGACTTAATTTACGGTTGATTATTGTTTGCTGTGAAACACACACACACACATGCATTGGATATACTGAATTATATAATCATACGATATGATCCGAAAAAAACCCCCCAATAATTACAAGTCATCCGATATATATATATATATATATATATATATATATATATATATATATATATATATTGGTGATTTAGATACGTATGGCTAGGTTTCGTTCCTCTTATCTATTTGCCTTTCTGGTACCTAAGGTACTAAAGCTTTTATGCATTTTTATTTTCATTTTATTTCATGCTAGTCAACATGTCGCAGAATGGATCTTGTAATCCTAAACTTACTTATTAATTTATAGTTTTTTAAAAATTTAATTTATCTATTTTTTGTTCATATATTAGTAAAAATAGTAACCGTATTATTTTACAATTTTTTTTTTTATTGGGGAAGTAGTATTATGCCCTGGAGAGCCATGTTTTTAACAGCTGTCCTGTTTTTAAATCTCCGAAACAGCTACACGATAAGCAGCTAATGATCCCCGTTTTCTATTTACAAAATTTTTGTTAAGTTTTTCTCTTTGCATCCTTATGTAGTTAAATTCTGTTTTAAAAGTGAAAACTTGTGCGAAATCGGCTTCTGCAAGTGCTAAGTCTATTTCTATTTAACAATTTTAGTAAAGGCTATTTTTTCTTCATCCTTATGTAAATGAATTCTCTTTTGTCATTATAACTTTTTAGAAGTCGGATTATGTAGGTGCTAAGTCTACGATAGGTTAAAGTTAATATATTTTTTCCTTCCGGGAATTTAAACTGCATTCTTTATTTTTATTTTTGAATTTTTTTTATTCAAAGCTTCTTTAGACTATATATATATATATATATATATATATATATATATATATATATATATATATATATATATATATAAAGCTGAATGTCTTTGTGCGTATCTGTGTGTGTGTGTGTGTGTGGTCACGAATAGGCTCCTATATGCTTGACTATTTTAAAAAAAAACTGATTACACATAATCATAGAAGGTGTATCCAGACACAGGAATGGGTATGTCTGATCTGGCAGAACAGTGGTTCATTAAAATTGTGGGGTCTGCGTTCGCGCCTGGTCCACAAAGTATGGAAATAAAAAAATTAAAAATTAAATAAAAAAATGTTTACAAATGTTTTTGATATAGATGTACATAAGAATACTTTGATAAGTATGTTTTAACTTAAATAAGGATGGTATAATAAAATTGTGGGGTCATCGTTCGCGCCTCGCCTCCATAAAATCGAAAATAGGCACAAACGTTAATAAAGACTTTTCATATCTATCTGTGTAAGTATACTTTGATAATTATGTTTGTTTGAAGAAATATGGTATAATAAAATTATGGGATGTTCGTTCGCACCTGACCTCCATAGAATGGAAATATGTCACAAAGTTTAACAAGGTTTTTTAATATAGATCCACAGAATATTGTGACAAGTGTTTCAGTGTGAACAGGTATGGTATAATAAATTATGGGGTTCATCTATTTTATTTTTACTTTCATCATATTTTGCTTTGGTTTTGATACCCCCAAATTCAAACCCAAATTTACAACCCTTCCTTTTCATAACCTATCATACTTTCATAAATCAGAGTCCATCTTCTGTAGGCTGTTTTTGAATCCAGTCAACGACGGGTACCTTTGCTAGTATATATATATAATAGGACAACAAGAGTATGAAATGAAGACACAAAACTATATAATGGTAGATATAGAATGGATCATTTATTGAATAATGGAATACAGGCAAACTTTGGGGGATATAAGGGACTCTTTATGCCAGGGCATTTCGAAGCCTAATGCTTCTCATCAGAAGAGTAGAGAAGGTGCTAGGTAGCATGGGGAAGATACGGTGTCTAGCGTAAGGTTCATTAGGGACGAAAGAGATTAAGAGGAATTATAGAATGTTGGGGGAAGCTTTATTGAATTCTAAATAAATAAGGAGAAGCTTGTTATATATAGTATGATATATAAGATTATATATGGTCGTTAACATAGTATTGAGATTCAGGGGTATATGTATTATGATTAAATAGGAGGTGTATTGTTGCTGCGTGGTAATTTATTTTAACGGTTTGTGGGGTGTCTATTTTCTATGGAGTGGGTAATTTTGATTTTGATTTGTACCACCTAAACGGCAAATGGCGGCTATAAATTCGCTTATAATTTTTTTTTTTTTGGGGGGGGGGGTTGTAAAACTGAAAAGTAATATGTGGCAATATATTTATAAGTTTCTACTGTTATGATATAGGGAGTATGATTATAAGGGGTCGGCCGGAGATTAGGGTGGTAATGACTATGAGTGCGTTTAACTTGATGCAAAAGTTTAAGTATATATATTGATGTCAAAGTGGAGGAGTAAGGAAACCATTACTACTTATGAGAGTGGTAAAAATAGACCAAATAATAGCAGGGTAATTATAATAGTACGGAAGATAATAGCAATGAAAATTATAATAATAGTAGTAATAATAAAGCTGAAAATAAAATAGAAGTAAAATTAAAGATAAAAATAAAGATGAAATAAAGACAAAATTAAAGGTAAGCATTAAAAATAAACATTAAAGATAATATTAGCAATAGTTGCGATAGAAGTAAATTCAAAATAATGTTAATAACAGTGAAAATGGAGATAATGGTAGCGGTTTTGGTAGCAAAATCAAAATTACCCACTCCATAGAAAATAGACACCCCACAAACCGTTAAAATAAATTACCACGCAGCAACAATACACCTCCTATTTAATCATAATACATATACCCCTTTATTTCAATACTATGTTAAAGACCATATATAATCTTATATATCATACTATATATAACAAGCTTCTCCTTATTTATTTAGAATTCAATAAAGCTTCCCCCAACATTCTATAATTCCTCTTAATCTTTTTCATCCCTAATGAACCTTACGCTAGACACCACAACTTCCCCATGCTACCTAGCACCTTCTCTACTCTTCTGATGAGAAGCATTAGGCTTCGAAATGCCCTGGCATAAAGAGTCCCTTATATCCCCCAAATTTTGCCTGTATTCCATTATTCAATAAAAGATCCATTCTATATCTACCATTATATAGTTTTGTGTCTTCATTTCATACTCTTGTTGCCTCTTGTATAAGCTCCAATAATTATTGTTGAGCTTGGCATTATCCGGACAAGTCTCTTTTGTGGAATTGAAGTTTCTCTTTTCCTTTTACTTTAAACTATATATATATATATATATATATATATATATATATATATATATATATATATATATATATATATATATATATATATATACGTGTGTGCCTGTGTGAGTGCGTGCGCGTGTATGTATTCGTATATATGTATATATGTATATATAGGAGTGGATTTTAATATATATATGTACACACAAAAACACACTGGCGCTGACACAGTTTTTAACGTTGTATATGTATATGTTTGTGTGTGTGTGTGTGTGTGTGTGTGTGTGTGTGTGTAAAGCCCTATCTCATGAGGTTGAAAAATGTGTCAGCTCCAGTTTTTATCTGAGTGTCAATTCCGTTTAGGGACGCAATGGTATTAGACACGTGAGTTCATGATATGTAGCCCCGTGCGCAAGATAAAGTTATTTAACTGTTAAATCTATAAATTAGTAAACTTTCGGGTGTGAATACATTTCGCTGCTAATGAGTCCCTATCTACTTGTCTTCCCACGTAGGCA
This sequence comes from Euprymna scolopes, assembly GCF_053919585.1. NCBI lineage: Eukaryota > Metazoa > Mollusca > Cephalopoda > Sepiida > Sepiolidae > Euprymna > Euprymna scolopes. The sequence continues at coordinate 34,246,229 of NC_136485.1, read as the reverse complement.
AAGTTAGAAACAATGTCGAGATATTGGAACTTCGCAGACATAGTTTGGCATTATGTGTATGCTCTACACGTGCGCAGATATACATTTATACGTTTAACTGCATTAGTTTGTTACGTTTTGATATACATACGCCGTTAGCTCAGATGGTAGTAAATACCGCTGAAAAGCTAAATGTTTTGGTTTCGATTCTAGCTGACGCCACCCAAGTCATATTTTCTTTTTAATTTTTGAAATCAATAATATCAATTGGGTATCATATAATACTCATCAAACAATTTACTTTATAATAATTATCCATGACAAATAACTCCCTGCATGAGAATTTTTCCTTCAGACTCCTAGGCTTAATAGTCACAGGAAATATGAACTGTTATGAGTAATGGAATTTTTGTTCGTCCAGGACAATAAGTCAACAACTGAGTTTTGCTCACGTTCTATATAATTGAATAATATCCTATTTCCACTAAAGAACTGTGATTTTTGGATCGGTTGACGAGATTCTCTGATTGTTAAAAAGCCTGTGCAGAATCTTGTGTTCTTTATGTCGTCAGCGATTATCATCATGCCATTAACTTGTTCACGTATCTGGTCCATCTCAATTTGAAAATGTCTTACGATACATTCAATCCAAACGGTAATCTCTGAAAGCAGTTAACCAAAAGGATATTGGAATTTGTGTGGTTCTGTTACTTTTCTGATATTATTGTGTTGAGATTCGCTGTCTCGGTGTATAGACTAATAGCCAGCTTTAGCATCAAATTTAGAAAACAGCTTGGTATTTGCAAACTGGTGTGTTAGCTCTTCTACTGTAGGAGTGACATGGCACGGTCCATAAAGTGTTGTATTCAGATCTCTTAGGTCTAAACAAATTCTCAGACATTTCCCTGTTTATGTGAGCATGTTAAGCTTGAACCCCAGTCTGTTGGTTCTGTCACTTTTCTCATATTGACCACGTTGTCTAAGTTTCTGTTTTATGCTGTCTTTTAGAGAAATTGGATTTTTTCCAGGCGAATAAATGTGTAATTGTATGTTGTCACTGGTCGATAGTCTCACAGACCCTGGAATAGAGAACATTTCATCAAGGCATGGATATATCTGCATCAAATCTTTGATTGCGTTGTTTGGTGTTTCCGCTGGAGTTTTGTATGCATCTCTTTTTTTGTACTATGCAGTACAAGATAATTAGTTCGAGCTGTTCTAGAGTTACAAACATTGTTTAAAAAGTTTTAAAGTTTCTGCAGGATTTTGGGGTTTCCCGATCCATTAAATGGCTATAGTTACGAAACATCGTGAATAAACAGTAAACACTTGATGTAAGGTACGAAAGGAAGCAAAATGGCGGATAATTGTGTACGAAAAAAAAATAACAAAAAAAAAACAATCCACACGTGGAGAGTTAAAAAGTATTGAATTAAAAAAACTTCGCAATGTTTTGCTATTCTGTGAAAAAAAATTATTCGACTTCCAGTTAAAATGTTTTGCTTTTTGCCTGCTATTGCAAATTCACAGTAAAAAAGCAAACCGAACTATCATTATTAGTGCCATAGATTTGAATAAATCTTTAATAATTTAGAACAGAATAGAAATTGATTATTTTTGGGGATTATTGTTGTCAAAGTTCTAGCAAAATGTTGTGAGGTTCAAGTAAAGAGAATTCCCATAAACACAAAAAATAGAACATTTTTAAGCTATGCAGGTGCAATTGGTATCAGCATGCATAGTTTCTGTATTACACTTTCCCTTTTTGCACACTGTAAATGGACAATCGTTTTACTTTAGATAAAAAAGAAACTAAACACAGGTTTTTAAACCTAGTCTATTTTTTATCAAAAGTACAACTTCTTCAATGAATAAGTACACACTTACACACACACACACATATATATATATGTAGTCATCTACATACAGTCCTGTTTCGTTGTATCACAACTCATCAGTGCCGCTAGACTAGCACCTCTCCCAAGCTGAGGATTGAACCCAGAACCATCGCGTTGACAGTCAGCAGTTCTGCCGATCGACCCACGTAAATAATCTCGCCAAATGTCTATTTAAACAAACACCCGTCCTTCTGTAATGTAATATATATATATTATATATATATATATATATATATATATATATATATATATATATATATATATATATATATATATATATATATATATATATATAGTGTAATAAAATATTTTTAAAGTTCCCAAAATGAAGCTCCTCAGCTAATAGTTTATTGCATTACAAAAGGAAATTATTACAATATTGTTTCGTTTACAACTAACAAGTCAACAAAATTATGTCTTTGTTGCATGTTTAGTGGCTTACTCACCAGATAAATTATTTAAAAAACGTAGGAAACAACTTTATTTGAATAACTTACATGGTTCAAATAACCGACATACACAGCCAACAATCTTTCTCCTTATGAAGATACTGCTGTGTTTGTTTTAATTGCTTTTCATATTTTTTTTGTTTTGATTGCTTTTTCATATTTTCCTCGTCTCAGTGAATATTAATACTAATTATTATTTTAAATTTATTTTAAGTTTTCAATTTTTTGTATATCTTTTTTATTTTATTTTAATTTAATTTAATTTTGTTTTAATTTATTTTATTTTATTATATTTTTATTTGATTTTATTTTGTTTTAATTTAATTTAATTTTATTTTATTTTGTTTAAATTTAATTTTATTTTATTTTTATTTTATTTAATTTTATATTATTTTAATTTATTTCATTTTCATTTTATTTAATTTCATTTTTTATTTTATTTTAATTTAATTTAATTTTAATTTTAATTTCTTTAAGTTCAATTTAATTTTATTTAATTTTAATTTTAATTTCTTTTATTTTAATTTAATTTATATCCGTTTATTTTATTTAATTTTAATTTTATTTTATTTTTATTTAATTTATATTTATATTTTATTTTAATTTATTTTAAATTTTAGTTTAGTTTATTTAATTTTAATTTAATTATATTTTGTTTTAATTTAATTTTATATCTTTTATTTATTTTACAACTTTTACAACTTATTTATCTACATATCCACTATTGTTTTTAAATAACTTAAAACAACTATTTGTCCCCCCCCCGAGTAAGCCAATTTTTTGATCTTAAAACGAGTTATGGCTGTAGCAACATCAACTATGTTCCTCCACAAGGCATCCTTTGAAGTAATTTGCTCTCCTCCCTCATAAATTTCTCTTTTTAATATTGACCAGAGATATTCAATGGAGTTTAGGTCTGGAGAATACGGTGGTCAGGTCATGATAATTTCTCCAACAAATTCCATATTTAGTTGATTTTGTGCTCCGAAACAAATACTGTAAAGAATTGTAAATGTCAACTGAATTAAAGGAATAAATTGTAAGATGGTCAACATCATGAACTTTGGACTATAGATGTATCAGAACTTTTTGGGGTATCGGAATCGGAATTTTTTAAAAACTTATTTTCCGATGCAAAAAACGATTTATTTAATTACTTTTTTAAAATTTAATTTTGTTTAAAACAAAATCTTCCGTTGCTGGTAGTAATAATATAATAATAAACATTTATAGAGTTTATAATATCGGTAAAGCTAAAATCAAGAGATCCCCACTCCATCACACATAAGAGTGATTTTACGTTTGAGAAAATATATACACAGTTAACATGTGCTTTTACGGTAATCAGGAAAAGAAAACAACAATTTTATAGTTAAATATTTGCAAATTTATAAAATTATCGAAATCGGAATCGGTAATTATATTGGAATCGGGGAAAATATTGGAATCGTCCCATTACTAGACAGCATTTTTTCACTTAAGCAACTTTAAAAAAAATCTGCTTAATTATACTTTGTTTTTTACTTTTTCGATCTTATGATCTTTTTTTGTGTAAAAAAATAATATAAATTCCACATGTGCCACGAAAGTTTTTGATTCTTCGTCAAATCATCATCAAGTGAAAGAGCAAATGAACGAAAACACTAGAGAAAAGAAGAAAACTGTAAACCTTAGCCTTGGACGCAGTTCATTGTTTGCCTATACAGCACATCTCTGATAAACATTCTTATAAAGAAATATAATCTCACCGCTGTCAAATTCGCGTATAGAATCCGAATCCTCTTTAGTGGATCCATAAATTATAGAGACCTCCTGATAATGGGTAACACTGTTTAATTGTTCTCTGTCACCTGTTAATATGTAAAGAAAAACAAGAATGTTTTATTCATTGTGTTTTTATCAAGATGGCATACGATTCATTCAATTTTACTATAGAGATTGTTGGAATATCTCGCCTATTATTATGTGTTCGCCCAGAATTTGAATTAAATGAATGATTGATCTTAACTTGTATTTCCTTTCTTGAAATGAAATTATAATTAACTTATTTTTATTTAAAATATTAAAAAGCTCGATGCCTCCGTTCAGTCTTGAAAGACAATGGATACCTGTAGGGGCTGCTGTGTGTGTAATTGAGAGGCAAGATTTGTGTAATCCGCAACCACACCTACCCTGAATCGGCACTGTTTGAGTCCAGTGGCAAGGAGAAGTCCGGGACGACTGGAAACAATGCCGAGACAAGTAGAGAGCACATACAGCACCTAGAAGTCCCAACTGGTCACCCATTTAGTATTGACCAGGTTCAACGTTGCTTAACTTTGGTGATCCAGCGGGAAACGGTGTGTCAATTTAAATTACGACATGTGTTAAGAAGCTAATTTTAGTTTAATTCAACGTTTTAATCACTTCCGGCTATGTTGTATTTATTCTTATTTTATTTTATTGTGATTTATTATTATTGAATACACACAAAAACAAAACCATTTTGACACAAAGCTTTGATTTTTTACACAGACATGTTTAATCACTTCCGGCTATGTTATATTTTATTCTTATTTTATTGTGATTTATTATTATTGAATATACACAAAAACAAAACCATTTTGACACAAAGCTTTGATTTTTTACACAGACATGTTTAATCACTTCCGGCTATGTTATATTTTATTCTTATTTTATTGTGATTTATTATTATTGAATACACACAAAAACAAAACCATTTTGACACAAAGCTTTGATTTTTTACACAGACATGTTTAATCACTTCCGGCTATGTTATATTTTATTCTTATTTTATTGTGATTTATTATTATTGAATATACACAAAAACAAAACCATTTTGACACAAAGCTTTGATTTTTTACACAGACATGTTTTAACAAAATATAAGGGATTTTAAAATGGAATAACTAGTTAATAATTTAAGAATAACAAATTGTGAAAAGGTAACTGGCCATAATATGTAATGAAAAAAATGTAATAAAAGTGTTAAAGGTGTGAGTTCCTTTATAAAAGCGTTGATTTAATGTGAATAAAATAAATACGCATCAGGTGCGCTTGAAAGCAAAATCGCAACGCAATATTACAAAAATAAACAAATATTTTACTTGCTTGAAATTTATAATTAAAATATATTTCGGAGTCAAACTCCATCCTCAATATTTTGTGCATCTTTTTTCTTTCTTTCTTTCTTCTTCTTCTTCTTCTTCTTCTTCTTCTTCTTCTTCTTCTTCTTTCTTGCCATGTTGTAAAGTTGGAGAAAGAAAAGTCAGTTAGTAGAGATCCGCGCGATGTCTCTCAGCGGTTGTATTTTGAAATGCCGGAACGTGTGTTGTTTACGCGAGATTAACGTATGTAATAAAAGTGTTGTTTTTTTATATATGTTAAGAATAAAAATTTCATCTTCGAACAAAAAGTACAATCACTCACAACTGAGGTTACTCTATCTACATCCACGTGTGTCATCATTTGAACATCGATTGGGCAAGAAACTCCCAGACATCTGCAACAAACATAATCTATGTAAACTACTCGCCTCCTAGTACGACTAGTTTTCAAAATCTTAAAAGTTACATGTTCTCTTTATTTCAGATCAGAACAGAGAGAATGGGCAAGATCTTGATCACCAATGCTCTTCATAGTGTTGCTACAGACAGTTCTGTTATTTACATCGATGCTAACAGACGATCTGCAAATAATAATTTTTAAACATTTAATTCAAAGACGTTAGGCTTCCTTCCATTGTCAGTACAAACCATGTTTCACTTAAGCACAATAATAAGAACTACCATTGCATTGACAGTTCTGTCCTATAAGATTTCTTTTAGACATCCAAATGTTCACGTTGCTGTTCATATTTTTCTGTTAATGTCAGATCCTATCTTATTCTATCTAATATGCATCAATTTTTTATTTTATGAATTAAAAAAAAATGGTATGGTGAAATGCACTTGTTTTTTGCCAATAAGTAATCACTGGTACTTACTTGTGTGGGAACTCTTGGTAAAAGTTTCTTCCCTCAGACAGCTAGACTTTGGAATTCCCTTCCTGCTGTCTGCTTCCCTGGCTGTACTGATATGTAGAAGTTTAAATATAACATAAACAAATATCTTGTTAATCTTTTCTAGACGTGGCCTCAAATAGTAACCCCTTACGTCCAAGTGGCGATATGCTTTGTAAGGAGTGAACATGAGTGAAAAAAAACAGTTTTTACTTACGGCTTCGGTAAAGTATATGTGCAAAAACAGGTAACAGGGAGGGAATTCCAAAGTCTAGCAGTCCAAAGAAAGAAAGTAATAAAGTAAAAGGCTTACTGGCTTATCTTCTCTCGTATATAATAAAAAGTTTGTATTTACGGTTCTGATAAAGTGTATGTACTTTTATATTCTACATGACCATCTATAACTTGGACCGTGGTTGGTGGAAAAGCTGGTAAAAATAAGACACAAAAAAAACATTTCATTTAAAAGTGCATAAAAAATATATCAAGTGAATATTTATGAATCTGAATTCTCTTTAATGATGATTCTTTTTCTTTTTAATAATTTTCATATTGCAACTGAAAATACATTTTTGTGAATAACGTTTCATTTATGATTTTAAACGATGCGGTTCTAAAAATTCTAACATCTGTCAATCAATAAACTAAAACGTAAACCAATTTATGCAAAAAAAAAAAAAAAAAATTTAATAAAATTTAAAAAAAAAACCACTGGTAGCGATTGCTCGACGGCAAATCAAACCTTTTGAATATTTGATGCAGGAGAATAATCATAAACGATTCACTTTATACGATAGATTGAATGCAAGTTGCTATTTTATTCATAAAGTACCACTGTTCTCATCTTGAGTGTGATTTTCACAACGTTTCGGTCGATGTAAAAAGGAGAGGTAATACCTGGGACGAATATATGAAAAAATACCATACTGCGCCTCCTGAGACGCAAGGTCTGCAAGGACCCGTGGTCCAGTGGTTAGAGTACTTGGAAAAATCAATTTAAAAAAGTGATATCGTCCTGAAGGTTGAAGGTTCAATCCTCAGTGTGGGCGACCGAAAAATACAATTGCGTATTACTTAGGACCTCTATTCAATCATGGCTGACGGAACAAGAGCATGCTACCCCCGTGAAGTAATTAAAGAATTCCGCTTGAAATTCCGTCCAAATTCCTGAGTTCGACAGAAACATTCTCGAGTTTGACATGATACATCTGATGAAGGTCGGAGGTTACATCGACCGAAACGTTGTGAAAATCACACTCAAAATGAGTACAGTACTCCGATGAATCCAAATAATATGAAAAGAGAATATTGTTTCTTGTAAGAAATAGAAAAGATACTACATTACTCGCTCTCTCTCTCTCCTACAGGAGTATTTAATAACTGAGATTAATGCCTACCCCATTAAAACAGGAGATGATGCTTGAGAGGACGGTTTCATGACAATGGAACAGATGCTACACTATCCGCCCACATTAAAAATAACATAATAAATCTAATCAATTTTTAAAAAATTAATTTAAAAATACCAGTTGTTTTAGGATTCCTTTAGCTAATATCAGAATGTAGTATCTGTTTTATGTATTACAGTTACATCAAACATCTTGCTAATTAATAATGCTTATTCATACAAACATTTTTTTTTTTTTATAATTCTCTGATGTTTTGCTTAAGATCAGAGTGTACTATCTGTTTTCAGCATCCCAGCAATATCAGACATTTTACTATTGATAAAACTATTGCGTATACATAAGAAAATATGAGAACGCAAATTCCAAATTTATATTACAGAATCGTGAATCTTTCTACTGAATTTGGGAATCTGTACAAACTTTCAAACGGAAGCTGATGGGGTTGCGGGGATAGCATGCTCTCTTTCCATCAGCCATGATTGGGTAGAAGTTCTAAGTAATTCGCGATTGTATTTTTCGCCTGCACTGAGAAATCTCCAGGAATGTAACTTGTACAACTGAATTTCACCAAGTACTCTATCCTTTGTGCCACAGGTCATTGAGCAAATGGATTTAATAAATGGTTCCGTTCGAAATTCCTTGCAGATTGCTGAATTCAAGAGAATAATTCCCGATTTTGACAGAAAGATTCCCGAGTTCTGAGAGAAAGATTCCCAAGTTCAATAGAATGATTCCCAAGTTCGACAGAAAGATTCCCGATTTCGACAGAAAGATTCCCGAGTTAGACAGAAAGATTCCCAAGTTCAATACGAATATTCCCAAATTCAACAGAAAGATTCCCAAGTTCAATAGAAAGATTCCCGCGTTCAACAGAAAGATTCCCAAGTTATATCAGCCAGTCATGATAACTAGTTATATTAACAAGTCATGATAACTCGTTATAGAAAGTCAAGAGACAGAATCAAATCATAAGATATTCAAGAATTTGTCGTATCTGAAAAGAAAGAAACAAAATTGTTTTTTACTTGTTACAATATTTCAATCGTTTATTTACCTTCATTAACAAAAGTTGTTGGAGGAACCAGCAATAATACTGCAAAACATAAGATATATTTTGATCCCATTTCGATGGCCATTTTGTGATGGAGAAATCGTATTACTTTTCCAAAATGATTAGAATGTTATTTATATAACGCTGTGATTTTAATTTCATGCTTTATCGGAAAATGCAATCAAAACATAGCATCGTTTATTTCTAATAAATGCTTTAGATTGCACGAATGTTGGGACTTAGAAACATGTGTTTTTGTTATTGTCTTTTACGAAAATGAAAAATAAAAGCTAAATATATTCTTATAAATTATATCTTTTATATTTGATATTAGCTGTCAAGAGATATTTTATATAAATATATATGAACATTTATTATTGTATATTTCATTACATTGCCATGAAAGTGTTTTAGTTTTTTAATATACTAGCATGAGTGCCCGGCGTTGCCAGGGTGTTTGGAGGTGTGTGTTGAGCAAAAAAAAAAAAAAGGTGGTAGTAGGAAGGCAGGCTCGAACCCGTACTGCGAAGAAGGAAAAGAACGTAAAAAGGACGTGACGTCTTTGCTGTTACGACCACCGCCAAACCGGAAGTGACGTAGGTTTAAATTAAGGCTAGGCAATCGAGAAGAGGGGAAGACTTTCGAAAATATCGGCGAAAAAAACCGACCCCTCCCTGTAGAAAAGTGCCCAGTTGAAGGTGAAAAATTAATGTTTTTAGCCAATTTTTCGGTATTTGTCGTCTGAGGGGTCGAGCTTCAAAACGATACTGATCTTGTGAAAATCCGTTGCCTTTGTCGAAAGTTTAAGGCAGACATGCAAACATACATACAAACATTTATATATTGATAGCTCAAATTTTCGACCCAAACTGATTAAAAAACTTACCCTATCTCTGAATACCCTTTATGTAAAATTTTAAAAGTTTAGACCAGAAATTGTCTTTAGTAATTTGGTAGAGACCGCAGAGATCAATTTTGTAAAAACTTTGACTCCTATTATGAACCCTTAAAATTTATTGTTTTGATCTCAAATCAAGTTATTAAGTTAGATCCATGTCCAAGGAACCTATATCTAAAATTACAAGTATTTATACTCAAAATTGTCGGAGGAGTTTGGTGGAGTTCTCAAAGGTCAAACCGTTGAACTTTGACCCCTTGACAGCCAAATTTCTGGCCGAATACTGATTACAAAGATTTTCCCAAATCTCACTACTCTGTATATTAAATTTTGAGTCTGTAGACTGAAAATTGACAGAGTTATTGCGTAGGGAAATATACACAGACACACACAGACAGACAGATACGTTCACTTTTAAAGATCGATATAGATAATATGGTAATTTTGTGGTAGACCAGTAATCTAGTCATTTCATTTCGGATTTGATATATTTTGTCATCCGTGGAAGATAAACGATGGTCATATGCAAAATGGTGAAAACGAAAGAAAGTTTTTGTTAATTTTATGGTGAACGTGCTGTCGGTGCATCAACTGTTTGGAGACTGTAAAATCTAAATTCATCGATGCCAGTTTGCACAATGCAAGTTGCTTCGTTGATTTGAGATTTTGTCCAATCAAGAGTTATACGTAAATACAATATTCACTGCCGCTGCCTGTTTTAACACATTGGAAATAAATTCAGATTTTGTTTCACTGTGACAAGCCTTCAGATTAGCACCGATCTTTCGAAGACATTTTAGTTTTCATCCTCAAAAACTCTTGAATAATTATTTTGCATAAAGATGGGACATGAATACAACTTTCACAGTACTGGTACGAGATGCCTTCAATAAAATTACTGATCAATTTTTATAATTTCAGGTTCAAATTACCAGCTACAGCAGGAACTGGAATGCATCCTACTAAAGCCTGACTGTCACAGCTGGTGAATTAAAAAAATACAATCTGGAGGTGAGGACACTTTAGAAAAACGATATGCAATAAAATTCTGTTTTAAACTTCGAAAAAAAAATGCCACAAATATATATGGAATGCTTCAGATTGCTTTTTGACCATCTTGCATGAATCGAACATCAGTTTTTGAGTGGCATAAGAGATTCAAGAAATGCTGGGAGTCTGTGGGGGATGATGACAGGCGTGGAGAAGTAGGGTTGTCAGAACACCAGATTGGCCAAATAAAGAATTTCATACATACAATCACATACAATTATTCAAGAGGAACTGCAAATGCAGAAGATTTGCGTGATGTTTGTCCCAAGGGTGCTCATTCTTTTTCATAGATTATTTGAACAAGATGAGCATCAAGAAAGTTCCTCATCCTCCCTATAGTCCAGACCTTGGTCCTTGTGACTTTTGGTTAGTCCTTAAGCTCAAGGAAAACTTTAGAGGCTGTCGTTATGAGACAATTGAGGTGATGAAAGAGACTGTGATGAAGGTCATCGACATGCTCACGCAAGAGGACTTCCATGGGGGCCTTCCAGAGGTTGTTGGAACGGCACAACAAGTGCATTGCAGCCAGAGAAGATTACTTCGAAGAGGACTAGCGTTTCATGTGTTTATTATCAATAAAAGTGCGCATACGAAAAATGTTTGGAAACTTATTGACGACACCTATATATAAAAAACAATTTCAGTAATAACCAGTAGTCATTATTGCAATGGGAATACGTTTATTTTAGCTCCGTCTTCCAAAAACAGTAAAAACCTTAAATTATATTATAGAAATTAGAAATAACGACGTGTTGGTGTTTTTTTTATATTATAGAAATTAGAAATAACAATGCGTTGGTGTTTTTTTTTATATTATAGAAATTAGAAATAACGATGTGTTGGTGTTTTTTTTATATTATAGAAATTAGAAATAACGATGTGTTGGTGTTTTTTTATATTATAGAAATTAGAAATAATAATGCGTTGGTGTTTTTTTATATTATAGAAATTAGAAATAACGATGTGTTGGTGTTTTTTTTATATTATAGAAATTAGAAATAACAATGCGTTGGTGTTTTTTTATATTATAGAAATTAGAAATAACGATGTGTTGGTGTTTTTTTATATTATAGATATTAGAAATAACAACGCGTTGGTGTTTTTTTTATTATAGAAGTTAGAAATAACGATGTGTTACTGTTTTTTTTATATGAGAGAAATTAGAAATAACGATGTGTTGGTATTTTTTTATATTATAGAAATTAGAAATAACGATGTGTTGGTGTTTCTTTTATATTATAGAAATTAGAAATAACGAGGTGTTGGTGTTTTTTTTATATTATAGAAATTAGAAATAACGATGTGTTGGTGTTTTTTTTATATTATAGAAATCAGAAATAACGATGTGTTGGTGTGTTTTTTATATTATAGAAATTAGAAATAACAATGTGTTGGTTTTTTTTTATATTATAGAAATTAAAAATAACGATGTGTTGGTGTTTTTTTATATTATAGAAATTAGAAATAAAAATGTGTTGGTGTTTTTTTATATTATAGAAATTAGAAATAACGATGTGTTGTTTTTTTATATTATAGAAATTAGAAATAACAATGTGTTGGTGTTTTTTATATTATAACAATTAGAAATCACGATGTGTTGGTGTTTTTTTTATATTATAGAAATTAGAAATAACGATGTGTTGGTGTTTTTTTTATATTATAGAAATTAGGAATAACGATGTGTTGGTGTTTTTTTTATATTATAGAAATTAGAAATAACGATGTGTTAGTGTTTTTTGTTATATTATAGAAATTAGAAATAACGATGTGTTGGTGTTTTTTTTATATTATAGAAATTAGAAATAACGATGTGTTGTTTTTTTTTATATTATAGAAATTAGAAATAACGATGTGTTGGTGTTTTTTTATATTATAGAAATTAGAAATAACGATGTGTTGGTGTTTTTTTATATTATAGAAATTAGAAATAACGATGTGTTGGTGATTTTTATATTATAGACTTTAGAAATAACAATGAGTTGGTGTTTTTTTATATTATAGAAATTAGAAGTAACAATGTCTTGGTGTTTTTTTATATTATAGAAATTAGAAATAACGATGTGTTGTTTTTTTATATTATAGAAATTAGAAATAACAATGTGTTGGTGGTTTTTATATTATAGAATTTAGAAATAACGATGTTTTGGTGTTTTTTTATATTATAGAAATTAGAAATAAAGATGTGTTCGTGTTTTTTATATCATAGTAATTAGAAATAACGATGTGTTGGTGTTTTTTTTATATTATAGAAATTAGAAATAACAATGTGTTGGTGTTTTTTTATATTATAGAAATTAGAAATAACAATGTGTTGGTGTTTTTTTATATTATAGAATTTAGAAATAACGATGTGTTTGTGTTTTTTTATATCATAGAAATTAGAAATAACGATGTGTTGGTGTTTTTTATATTATAGAAGTTAGAAATAACGATGTGTTACTGTTTTTTTATATTATAGAAATTAGAAATAACAATGTGTTTGTGCTTTTTTATATTATAGAAATTAGAAATAACGATGTGTTGGTGTATTTTTATATTATAGAATTTAGAAATAACGATGTGTTGGTGTTTTTTATATTATAGAAATTAGAAATAAAAATTTGTTGGTGTTTTTTCTATTATAGTATTTAGAAATAACGATGTGTTGGTGTTTTTTATAGTATAGAAATTAGTAATAACGATGTGATGTTGTTTTTCTATATTAAAGAAATTAGAAATAACAATGTGTTGGTGTTTTTTTTATATTATAGAAATTAGAAATAACGATGTGTTGTTTTTTTTATATTATAGAAATTAGAAATAACGATGTGTTGGTGTTTTTTTATATTATAGAAATTAGAAATAACGATGTGTTGGTGTTTTTTTATATTATAGAACTTAGAAATAACGATGTGTTGGTGTTTTTTTATATTATAGAAATTAGAAATAACGATGTGTTGGTGTTTTTTTATATTATAGAAATTAGAAATAACGATGTGTTGTTTTTTTATATTATAGAAATAAGAAATAACAATGTGTTGGTGTTTTTTTATATTATAGAAATTAGAAATAACAATGCGTTGGTGTTTTTTTATATTATAGAAATAAGAAATAACAATGTGTTGGTGTCTTTTTATATTATAGATATTAGAAATAACGATGTGTTGGTGTTTTTTTATACTATAGAATTTAGAAATAACAATGAGTTGGTGTTTTTTTATATTATAGAAATTAGAAATAAAGATGTGTTGGTGTTTTTTTATTATAGAAATTAGAAAAAACGATGTGTTGGTGTTTTTTTATATTATAGACATTAGAAATAACAATGTGTTGGTGTTTTTTTATATTATAGAATTTAGAAATAACGATGTGTTGGTGTTTTTTTATATTATAGAAATTAGAAATAACGATGTGTTGGTGTTTTTTATATCATAGAAATTAGAAATAACGATGTGCTGGTGTTTTTTTATATTATAGAAATTAGAAATAACGATGTGTTGGTGTTTTTTTATATTATAGAAATTAGAAATAACAATGTGTTGGTGTTTTTTTATATTATAGAAATTAGAAATAACGATGTGTTGGTGTTTTTTTTATATTATAGAAATTAGAAATAACGATGTGTTGGTGTTTTTTATATTATAGAAATTAGAAATAACGATGTGTTGGTGTTTTTTTATATTATAGAAATTAGAAACACCAAGGTGTTTGTGCTTTTTTATATTATAGAAATTAGAAAAAACGATGTGTTGGTGTATTTTTATATTATAGAATTTAGAAACAACGATGTGTTGGTGTTTTTTTATATTATAGAAATTAGAAATAAAAATTTTTTGGTGTTTTTTATATTATAGTATTTAGAAATAACGATGTGTTGGTGTTTTTTATAGTATAGAAATTAGTAATAACGATGTGATGTTGTTTTTTTATATTAAAGAAATTAGAAATAACAATGTGTTGGTGTTTTTTTATATTATAGAAATTAGAAATAACGATGTGTTGGTGTTTTTTATATTATAGAAATTAAAAAGAACGATGTGTTGGTGTTTTTTATATTATAGAATTTAGAAATAACGATGCGTTGGTGTTTTTTTATATTATAGAATTTAGAAATAACAATGAGTTGGTGTTTTTTTATATTATAGAACTTAGAAATAACGATGTGTTGGTGTTTTTTTATATTATAGAAATTAGAAATAACGATGTTTTGGTGTGTTTTTTTTATATTATAGACATTAGAAATAACAATGTGTTTGTGTTGTTTTACATTATAGAAATTAGAAATAACGATGTGTTGGTGTTATTTTATATTATAGAAATAAGAAATAACAATGTGTTGGTGTTTTTTTATATTATAGAATTTAGAAATAACGGTGTGTTGGTTTTTTTTATATTATAGACATGAGAAATAACAATGTGTTAGTGTTTTGTGTATTATAGAAATTAGAAATAACGATGTGTTGGTGTTTTTTTATATTATAGAAATTAGAAATAATAATGTGTTGGTGTTTTTTTTATATTATAGAAATTTTAAATAACACTGTGTTGGTGTTTTTTTATATTATAGAATTTAGAAATAACGATGTTTTGGTGTTTTTTTATATTATACAATTTAGAAATAACGATGTGTTAGTGTTTTTTTTATTATAGAAATTAGAAATAACGATGTGTTGGTGTTTTTTTTATATTATAGAAATTAGAAATAACAATGTGTTGGTGTTTTTTTTATTATAGAAATTAGAAATAACGATATGTTGGTGTTTTTTTTATATTATAGAAATTAGAAATAAAAATGTGTAGGTGATTTTTTATATTATAGAAATTAGAAATAACGATGTGCTGGTGTTTTTTTTATATTATAGAAATTAGAAATAACAATGTGTTGGTGTTTTTTTATATTATAGAATTTAGAAATAACGATGTGTTGGTGTTTTTTTATACTATAGAATTTGGAAATAACGATGTGTTGGTGTTTTTTATATTATAGAATTTATAAATAACGATGTGTTGGTGTTTTTTATATTATAGAAATTAGAAATAACGATGTGTTGCTTTTTTTATATTATAGAAATTAGAAATAACGATGTGTTCCTTTTTTATATTATAGAAATTAGAAATAACGATGTGTTGGTGTTTTTTTAATATTATAGAAATACGAAATAACGATGTGTTGGTGTTTTTTTAAATTATAGAAATTAGAAATAACGATGTGTTGCTTTTTTAAATTATAAAAATTAGAAATAACGATGTGTTGGTGTTTTTTTATTTTATAGAAATTAGAAATAACGATGTGTTGCTTTTTTATATTATAGAAATTAGAAATAACGATGTGTTGCTTTTTTTATATTATGGAAATTAGAAATAACGATGTGTTGGTGTTTTTTTATATTATAGAAATTAGAAATAACGATGTGTTGCTTTTTTATATTATAGAAATTAGTAATACCAATGTGTTGCTTTTTTATATTATAGAAATTAGAAATAACGATGTGTTGCTTTTTTATATTATAGAAATTAGAAATAACGATGTGTTGCTTTTTTATATCATAAAAATTAGAAATAACGATGTGTTGCTTTTTTATATTATAGAAATTAGTAATACCGATGTGTTGCTTTTTTATATTATAGAAATTAGAAATAACGATGTGTTGCTTTTTTTATATTATAGAAATTAGAAATAACGATGTGTTGCCTTTTTATATTATAGAAATTAGAAATAACGATGTGTTGCTTTTTTATATTATAGAAATTAGAAATAACGATGTGTTGGTTTTTTTTATATTATAGAAATTAGAAATAACGATGTGTTGGTGTTTTTTTTATATTATAGAAATTAGAAATAACGATGTGTTGGTGTTTTTCTCAAAAATATAAAAAAGCTTTCGACTTATTAAAAAAGTCTTCATATTGTTTGTCGTTTGTTTTTTTTTTTGTTGATCATCTTTCCCGTTGGCGATATACAATCTCTCGTTGAGATGTTAGTCACGGTGGGTTTAAATGTTTCTTGTGCAACACGTGGCTGCGTGTTACGGCTTAATAAGAAAAGTATTCGCACTTGGAAGACATCGTTTTCGCCTTTGAATTATATTATAGAAATTAGAAATAACGATGTGTTGCTTTTTTTATATTATAGAAATAAGAATAAACGATGTGTTGGTGTTTTTTTATATTATAGAAATTAGAAATAACGATGTGTTGCTTTTATATATTATAGAAATTAGAAATAACGATGTGTTGCTTTTTTATATAATAGAAATTAGAAATAAAGATGTGTTGGTTTTTTTTTTATATTATAGAAATTAGAAATAACGATGTGTTGGTGTGTTTTTATATTATAGAAATTAGAAATAACGATGTGTTGGTGTTTTTTTATATTATAGAAATTAGAAATAAAAATGTGTAGGTGTTTTTTTATATTATAGAAATTAGAAATAACGATGTGCTGGTGTTTTTTTATATTATAGAAATTAGAAATAACGATGTGTTGGTGTTTTTTTATCCTATAGAATTTAGAAATAACGATGTGTTGGTGTTTTTTATATTATAGAATTTAGAAATAACGATGTGTTGGTGTTTTTTATATTATAGAAATTAGAAATAACGATGTGTTGCTTTTTTTATATTATAGAAATTAGAAATAACGATGTGTTCCTTTTTTATATTATAGAAATTAGAAATAACGATGTGTTCCTTTTTTATATTATAGAAATTAGAAATAACGATGTGTTGGTGTTTTTTTAATATTATAGAAATACGAAATAACGATGTGTTGGTGTTTTTTTAAATTATAGAAATTAGAAATAACGATGTGTTGCTTTTTTAAATTATAAAAATTAGAAATAACGATGTGTTGGTGTTTTTTTATTTTATAGAAATTAGAAATAACGATGTGTTGCTTTTTTATATTATAGAAATTAGAAATAACGATGTGTTGCTTTTTTTATATTATAGAAATTAGAAATAACGATGTGTTGGTGTTTTTTTATATTATAGAAATTAGAAATAACGATGTGTTGCTTTTTTATATTATAGAAATTAGTAATACCAATGTGTTGCTTTTTTATATTATAGAAATTAGAAAAAACGATGTGTTGCTTTTTTATATTATAGAAATTAGAAATAACGATGTGTTGCTTTTTTATATCATAAAAATTAGAAATAACGATGTGTTGCTTTTTTATATTATAGAAATTAGTAATACCGATGTGTTGCTTTTTTATATTATAGAAATTAGAAATAACGATGTGTTGCTTTTTTTATATTATAGAAATTAGAAATAACGATGTGTTGCCTTTTTATATTATAGAAATTAGAAATAACGATGTGTTGCTTTTTTATATTATAGAAATTAGAAATAACGATGTGTTGGTGTTTTTTTATATTATAGAAATTAGAAATAACGATGTGTTGGTGTTTTTTTTATATTATAGAAATTAGAAATAACGATGTGTTGGTGTTTTTCTCAAAAATATAAAAAAGCTTTCGACTTATTAAAAAAGTCTTCATATTGTTTGTCGTTTGTTTTTTTTTTGTTGATCATCTTTCCCGTTGGCGATATACAATCTCTCGTTGAGATGTTAGTCACGGTGGGTTTAAATGTTTCTTGTGCAACACGTGGCTGCGTGTTACGGCTTAATAAGAAAAGTATTCGCACTTGGAAGACATCGTTTTCGCCTTTGAATTATATTATAGAAATTAGAAATAACGATGTGTTGCTTTTTTATATTATAGAAATAAGAATAAACGATGTGTTGGTGTTTTTTTATATTATAGAAATTAGAAATAACGATGTGTTGCTTTTATATATTATAGAAATTAGAAATAACGATGTGTTGCTTTTTTATATAATAGAAATTAGAAATAAAGATGTGTTGGTTTTTTTTTTATATTATAGAAATTAGAAATAACGATGTGTTGGTGTGTTTTTATATTATAGAAATTAGAAATAACGATGTGTTGGTGTTTTTTTATATTATAGAAATTAGAAATAAAAATGTGTAGGTGTTTTTTTATATTATAGAAATTAGAAATAACGATGTGCTGGTGTTTTTTTATATTATAGAAATTAGAAATAACGATGTGTTGGTGTTTTTTTATACTATAGAATTTAGAAATAACGATGTGTTGGTGTTTTTTATATTATAGAATTTAGAAATAACGATGTGTTGGTGTTTTTTATATTATAGAAATTAGAAATAACGATGTGTTGCTTTTTTTATATTATAGAAATTAGAAATAACGATGTGTTCCTTTTTTATATTATAGAAATTAGAAATAACGATGTGTTGGTGTTTTTTTAATATTATAGAAATTAGAAATAACGATGTGTTGGTGTTTTTTTAAATTATAGAAATTAGAAATAACGATGTGTTGCTTTTTTATATTATAAAAATTAGAATTAACGATGTGTTGGTGTTTTTTTATTTTATAGAAATTAGAAATAACGATGTGTTGCTTTTTTATATTATAGAAATCAGTAATACCGATGTGTTGCTTTTTTATATTATAGAAATTAGAAATAACGATGTGTTGCTTTTTTATATTATAGAAATTAGAAATAACGATGTGTTGCTTTTTTATATCATAAAAATTAGAAATAACGATGTGTTGCTTTTTTATATTATAGAAATTAGTAATACCGATGTGTTGCTTTTTTATATTATAGAAATTAGAAATAACGATGTGTTGCTTTTTTTATATTATAGAAATTAGAAATAACGATGTGTTGCTTTTTTATATTATAGAAATTAGAAATAACGATGTGTTGCTTTTTTATATTATAGAAATTAGAAATAACGATGTGTTGGTGTTTTTTTATATTATAGAAATTTGAAATAACGATGTGTTGGTGTTTTTCTCAAAAATATAAAAAAGCTTTCGACTTATAAAAAAAGTCTTCATATGGTTTGTCGTTTGTTTTTTTTTTGTTGATCATCTTTCCCGTTGGCGATATACAATCTCTCGTTGAGATGTTAGTCACGGTGGGTTTAAATGTTTCTTGTGCAACACGTGGCTGCGTGTTACGGCTTTATAAGAAAAGTATTCGCACTTGGAAGACATCGTTTTCGCCTTTGAATTATATTATAGAAATTAGAAATAACGATGCGTTGCTTTTTTTATATTATAGAAATAAGAATAAACGATGTGTTGGTGTTTTTTTATATTATAGAAATTAGAAATAACGATGTGTTGCTTTTTTATATTATAGAAATTAGAAATAACGATGTGTTGCTTTTTTATATAATAGAAATTAGAAATAAAGATGTGTTGGTTTTTTTTTTATATTATAGAAATTAGAAATAACAATGTGTTGGTGTTTTTTATATTATAGAAATTAGAAATAAAGATGTGTTGGTGTTTTTTTATATTATAGAAATTAGAAATAACGATGTGTAGGTGTGTTTTTATATTATAGAAATTAGAAATAAAGATGTGTTGGTGTTTTTTTTATATTATAGAAATTAGAAATAACGATGTGTTGGTGTTTTTTTTATATTATAGAAATTAGAAATAACGATGTGTTGGTGTTTTTTTATATTATAGAAATTAGAAATAACGATGTGTTGCTTTTTTATATTATAGAAATTAGAAATAACGATGTCTTGCTTTTTATATTATAGAAATTAGAAATAACGATGTGTTGCTTTTTTATATTATAGAAATTAGAAATAACGATGTGTTGCTTTTTTTATATTATAGAAATTAGAAAGAACGATGTGTTGCTTTTTTATATTATAGAAATTAGAAATAACGATGTGTTGCTTTGTTATATTATAGAAATTAGTAATAACGATGTGTTGCTTTTTTATATTATAGAACTTAGAAATAACGATGTGTTGGTGTTTTTTATATTATAGAAATTAGAAATAACGATGTTTTGGTGTTTTTTTTATATTATAGAAATTAGAAATAACGATGTGTTGGTGTTTTTTATATTATAGAAATTAGAAATAACGATGTGTTTCTTTTTTTATATTATAGAAATTAGAAATAACGATGTGTTGGTGTTTTTATATTATAGAAATTAGAAATAACGATGTGTTGCTTTTTTATATTATAGAAATTAGAAATAACGATGTGTTGGTGTTTTTTTATATTATAGAAATTAGAAATAACGATGTGTTGGTGTTTTTTTATATTATAGAAATTAGAAATAACGATGTGTTGGTGTTTTTTTTATATTATAGAAATTAGAAATAACGATGTGTTGGTGTTTTTTTATATTATAGAAATTAGAAATAACGATGTGTTGGTGTTTTTTTTATATTATAGAAATTAGAAATAACGATGTGTTTGTGTTTTTCTCAAAAATATAAAAAAGCTTTCGACTTATAAAAAAAGTCTTCATATGGTTTGTCGTTTGTTTTTTTTTTAGTTGATCATCTTTCCCGTTGGCGATATACAATCTCTCGTTGAGATGTTAGTCACGGTGGGTTTAAATGTTTCTTGTGCAACACGTGGCTGCGTGTTACGGCTTAATAAGAAAAGTATTCGCACTTGGAAGACATCGTTTTCGCCTTTGAATTATATTATAGAAATTAGAAATAACGATGTGTTGCTTTTTTTATATTATAGAAATTAGAAATAACGATGTGTTGGTGTTTTTTTATATTATAGAAATTAGAAATAACGATGTGTTGCTTTGAATTATATTATAGAAATTAGAAATAACGATGTGTTGCTTTTTTATATTATAGAAATTAGAAATAACGATGTGTTGCTTTTTTATATTATAGAAATTAGAAATAACGATGTGTTGCTTTTTTATATTATAGAAATTAGAAATAACGATGTGTTGCTTTTTTATATTATAGAAATTAGAAATAACGATGTGTTGCTTTTTTTATATTATAGAAATTAGCAATAACGATGTGTTGCTTTTTTTATATTATAGAAATTAGAAATAACGATGTGTTGGTGTTTTTTTATATTATAGAAATTAGAACTAACGATGTGTTGCTTTTTTTATATTATAGAAATTAGAAATAACGATGTGTTGCCTTTTTATATTATAGAAATTAGTAATAACGATGTGTTGCTTTTTTTATATTATAGAAATTAGAAATAACGATGTGTTGCTTTTTTATATTATAGAAATTAGAAATAACGCTTTGTTGCTTTTTTTATATTATAGAACTTAGAAATAACGATGTGTTGCTTTTTTATATTATAGAAATTAGAAATAACGATGTGTTGCTTTTTTATATTATAGAAATTAGAAATAACGATGTGTTGGTGTTTTTTTAATATTATAGAAATTAGAAATAACGATGTTTTGGTGTTTTTTTTATATTATAGAAATTAGAAATAACGATGTGTTGCTTTTTTTATATTATAGAAATTAGAAATAACGATGTGTTGGTGTTTTCTTATATTATAGAAATTAGAAATAACGATGTGTTGCTTTTATATATTATAGAAATTAGAAATAACGATGTGTTGCTTTTTTTATATTATAGAAATTAGAAATAACGATATGTTGCTTTTTTTATATTATAGAAATTAGAAATAACGATGTGTTGCTTTTTTATATTATAGAAATTAGTAATAACGATGTGTTGCTTTTTTATATTATAGAAATTAGAAATAACGATGTGTTGGTGTTTTTTTAATATTAAAGAAATTAGAAATAACGATGTGTTGCTTTTTTTCTATTATAGAAATTAGAAATAACGATGTGTTGCTTTTTTATATTATAGAAATTAGAAAGAACGATTTGTTGCTTTTTTATATTATACAAATTAGTAATAACGATGTGTTGCTTTTTTTATATTATAGAACTTAGAAATAACGATGTGTTGGTGTTTTTTTATATTATAGAAATTAGAAATAACGATGTTTTGGTGTTTTTTTTATATTATAGAAATTAGAAATAACGATGTGTTGGTGTTTTTTATATTATAGAAATTAGAAATAACGATGTGTTTCTTTTTTTATATTATAGAAATTAGAAATAACGATGTGTTGG
Source organism: Euprymna scolopes (assembly GCF_053919585.1). Lineage (NCBI taxonomy): Eukaryota > Metazoa > Mollusca > Cephalopoda > Sepiida > Sepiolidae > Euprymna > Euprymna scolopes. Next base: position 34,223,548 of record NC_136485.1, on the reverse strand, counting down.
TGTTTTTATATTATAGAAATTAGAAATAACGATGTGTTGCTTTTTTATATTATAGAAATTAGAAATAACGATGTGTTGGCGTTTTTTTATATTATAGAAATTAGAAATAACGATGTGTTGGTGTTTTTTTATATTATAGAAATTAGAAATAACGATGTGTAGGTGTTTTTTTATATTATAGAAATTAGAAATAAAGATGTGTTGGTGTTTTTTTTATATTATAGAAATAGAAATAACGATGTGTTGGTGTTTTTTTATATTATAGAAATTAGAAATAACGATGTGTTGGTGTTTTTTTATATTATAGAAATTAGAAATAACGATGTGTTGGTGTTTTTTTTATATTATAGAAATTAGAAATAACGATGTGTTGGTGTTTTTTTATATTATAGAAATTAGAAATAACGATGTGTTGGTGTTTTTTTTATATTATAGAAATTAGAAATAACGATGTGTTGGTGTTTTTCTCAAAAATATAAAAAAGCTTTCGACTTATAAAAAAAGTCTTCATATGGTTTGTCGTTTGTTTTTTTTTTTGTTGATCGTCTTTCCCGTTGGCGATATACAATCTCTCGTTGAGATGTTAGTCACGGTGGGTTTAAATGTTTCTTGTGCAACACGTGGCTGCGTGTTACGGCTTAATAAGAAAAGTATTCGCACTTGGAAGACATCGTTTTCGCCTTTGAATTATATTATAGAAATTAGAAATAACGATGTGTTGCTTTTTTTATATTATAGAAATTAGAAATAACGATGTGTTGCTTTGAATTATATTATAGAAATTAGAAATAACGATGTGTTGGTGTTTATTTAATATTATAGAAATTAGAAATAACGATGTGTTGCTTTTTTTATATTATAGAAATTAGAAATAACGATGTGTTGCTTTTTTATATTATAGAAATTAGAAATAACGATGTGTTGCTTTTTTATATTATAGAAATTAGAAATAACGATGTGTTGCTTTTTTTATATTATAGAAATTAGAAATAACGATGTGTTGCTTTTTTTATATTATAGAAATTAGAAATAACGATGTGTTGGTGTTTTTTTATATTATAGAAATTAGAACTAACGATGTGTTGCTTTTTTTATATTATAGAAATTAGAAATAACGATGTGTTGCCTTTTTATATTATAGAAATTAGTAATAACGATGTGTTGCTTTTTTTATATTATAGAAATTAGAAATAACGATTTGTTGCTTTTTTATATTATAGAAATTAGAAATAACGCTTTGTTGCTTTTTTATATTATAGAACTTAGAAATAACGATGTGTTGCTTTTTTATATTATAGAAATTTGAAATAACGGTTTGTTGCTTTTTTATATTATAGAAATTAGAAATAACGATGTGTTGCTTTTTTATATTATAGAAATTAGAAATAACGATGTGTTGCTTTTTTTATATTATAGAAATTAGAAATAACGATGTGTTGGTGTTTTTTTATATTATAGAAATTAGAAATAACGATGTGTTGCTTTTTTATATTATAGAAATCAGTAATACCGATGTGTTGCTTTTTTATATTATAGAAATTTGAAATAACGATGTGTTGCTTTTTTATATTATAGAAATTAGTAATAACGATGTGTTGCTTTTTTATATTATAGAACTTAGAAATAACGATGTGTTGCTTTTTTTATATTATAGAAATTAGAAATAACAATGTGTTGCTTTTTTTATATTATAGAAATTAGAAATAACGATGTGTTGCTTTTTTATATTATAGAATTTAGAAATAACGATGTGTTGGTGTTTTTTTATATTATAGAAATTAGAACTAACGATGTGTTGCTTTTTTTATATTATAGAAATTAGAAATAACGATGTGTTGCCTTTTTATATTATAGAAATTAGTAATAACGATGTGTTGCTTTTTTTATATTATAGAAATTAGAAATAACGATGTGTTGCTTTTTTATATTATAGAAATTAGAAATAACGCTTTGTTGCTTTTTTTATATTATAGAACTTAGAAATAAAGATGTGTTGCTTTTTTATATTATAGAAATTAGAAATAACGATGTGTTGCTCTTTTTATATTATAGAAATTAGAAATAACGATGTGTTGGTGTTTTTTTAATATTATAGAAATTAGAAATAACGATGTTTTGGTGTTTTTTTATATTATAGAAATTAGAAATAACGATGTGTTGCTTTTTTTATATTATAGAAATTAGAAATAACGATGTGCTGGTGTTTTCTTATATTATAGAAATTAGAAATAACGATGTGTTGCTTTTATATATTATAGAAATTAGAAATAACGATGTGTTGCTTTTTTTATATTATAGAAATTAGAAATAACGATATGTTGCTTTTTTTATATTATAGAAATTAGAAATAACGATGTGTTGCTTTTTTATATTATAGAAATTAATAATAACGATGTGTTGCTTTTTTATATTATAGAAATTAGAAATAACGATGTCTTGCTTTTTATATTATAGAAATTAGAAATAACGATGTGTTGGTGTTTTTTTAATATTATAGACATTAGAAATAACGATGTGTTGCTTTTTTTATATTATAGACATTAGAAATAACGATGTGTTGGTGTTTTTTTATATTATAGAAATTAGAAATAACGATGTGTTGCTTTTTTATATTATAGAAATTAGAAATAACGATGTGTTGCTTGTTTTATATTATAGAAATTAGAAATAACGATGTGTTGCTTTTTTATATTATAGAAATTGGAAATAACGATGTGTTGCTTTTTTATATTATAGAATTTAGAAATAACGATGTGTTGCTTTTTTATATTATAGAAATTAGAAATAACGATGTGTTGGTGTTTTTTTTTATTATTGAAATTAAAAATAACGATGTGTTGCTTTTTTTATATTATAGAAATTAGAAATAACGATGTGTTGCTTTTTTTATATTATAGAAATTTGAAATAACGATGTGTTGCTTTTTTATATTATAGAAATTAGTAATAACGATGTGTTGCTTTTTTATATTATAGAACTTAGAAATAACGATGTGTTGCTCTTTTTATATTATAGAAATTAGAAATAACGATGTGTTGCTTTTTTATATTATAGAAATTAGAAATAACGATTTGTTGCTTTTTTATATTATAGAATTTAGAAATAACGATGTGTTGCTTTTTTATATTATAAAAATTAGAAATAACAATGTGTTGGTGTTTTTATATTAAAGAAATTAGAAATAACGATGTGTTGCTTTTTTTTTATATTATAGAAATTAAAAATAACGATGTCTTGCTTTTTATATTATAGAAATTAGAAATAACGATGTGTTGGTGTTTTTTTAATATTATAGAAATTAGAAATAACGATGTGTTGCTTTTTTATATTATAGAAATTAGAAATAACGATGTGTTGCTTTTTTTATATTATAGAAATTAGAAATAACGATGTGTTGCTTTGAATTATATTATAGAAATTAGAAATAACGATGTGTTGGTGTTTATTTAATATTATAGAAATTAGAAATAACGATGTGTTGCTTTTTTTATATTATAGAAATTAGAAATAACGATGTGTTGCTTTTTTATATTATAGAAATTAGAAATAACGATGTGTTGCTTTTTTATATTATAGAAATTAGAAATAACGATGTGTTGCTTTTTTTATATTATAGAAATTAGAAATAACGATGTGTTGCTTTTTTTATATTATAGAAATTAGAAATAACGATGTGTTGGTGTTTTTTTATATTATAGAAATTAGAAATAACGATGTGTTGCTTTTTTATATTATAGAAATCAGTAATACCGATGTGTTGCTTTTTTATATTATAGAATGTTGAAATAACGATGTGTTGCTTTTTTATATTATAGAAATTAGTAATAACGATGTGTTGCTTTTTTATATTATAGAACTTAGAAATAACGATGTGTTGCTTTTTTATATTATAGAAATTAGAAATAACAATGTGTTGCTTTTTTTATATTATAGAAATTAGAAATAACGATGTGTTGCTTTTTTATATTATAGAATTTAGAAATAACGATGTGTTTGTGTTTTTTTATATTATAGAAATTAGAACTAACGATGTGTTGCTTTTTTTATATTATAGAAATTAGAAATAACGATGTGTTGCCTTTTTATATTATAGAAATTAGTAATAACGATGTGTTGCTTTTTTTATATTATAGAAATTAGAAATAACGATGTGTTGCTTTTTTATATTATAGAAATAAGAAATAACGCTTTGTTGCTTTTTTTATATTATAGAACTTAGAAATAACGATGTGTTGCTTTTTTATATTATAGAAATTAGAAATAACGATGTGTTGCTCTTTTTATATTATAGAAATTAGAAATAACGATGTGTTGGTGTTTTTTTAATATTATAGAAATTAGAAATAACGATGTTTTGGTGTTTTTTTATATTATAGAAATTAGAAATAACGATGTGTTGCTTTTTTTATATTATAGAAATTAGAAATAACGATGTGCTGGTGTTTTCTTATATTATAGAAATTAGAAATAACGATGTGTTGCTTTTATATATTATAGAAATTAGAAATAACGATGTGTTGCTTTTTTTATATTATAGAAATTAGAAATAACGATATGTTGCTTTTTTATATTATAGAAATTAGAAATAACGATGTGTTGCTTTTTTATATTATAGAAATTAGTAATAACGATGTGTTGCTTTTTTATATTATAGAAATTAGAAATAACGATGTCTTGCTTTTTATATTATAGAAATTAGAAATAACGATGTGTTGGTGTTTTTTTAATATTATAGACATTAGAAATAACGATGTGTTGCTTTTTTTATATTATAGAAATTAGAAATAACGATGTGTTGGTGTTTTTTATATTATAGAAATTAGAAATAACGATGTGTTGCTTTTTTATATTATAGAAATTAGAAATAACGATGTGTTGCTTGTTTTATATTATAGAAATTAGAAATAACGATGTGTTGCTTTTTTATATTATAGAAATTGGAAATAACGATGTGTTGCTTTTTTATATTATAGAATTTAGAAATAACGATGTGTTGCTTTTTTATATTATAGAAATTAGAAATAACGATGTGTTGGTGTTTTTTTTTATTATTGAAATTAGAAATAACGATGTGTTGCTTTTTTATATTATAGAAATTAGAAATAACGATGTGTTGCTTTTTTTATATTATAGAAATTTGAAATAACGATGTGTTGCTTTTTTATATTATAGAAATTAGTAATAACGATGTGTTGCTTTTTTATATTATAGAACTTAGAAATAACGATGTGTTGCTCTTTTTATATTATAGAAATTAGAAATAACGATGTGTTGCTTTTTTTATATTATAGAAATTAGAAATAACGATTTGTTGCTTTTTTATATTATAGAATTTAGAAATAACGATGTGTTGCTTTTTTTATATTATAGAAATTAGAAATAACAATGTGTTGGTGTTTTTATATTAAAGAAATTAGAAATAACGATGTGTTGCTTTTTTTTATATTATAGAAATTAAAAATAACGATGTCTTGCTTTTTATATTATAGAAATTAGAAATAACGATGTGTTGGTGTTTTTTTAATATTATAGAAATTAGAAATAACGATGTGTTGCTTTTTTATATTATAGAAATTAGAAATAACGATGTGTTGCTTTTTTTATATTATAGAAATTAGAAAGAACGATGTGTTGCTTTTTTATATTATAGAAATTAGAAATAACGATGTGTTGCTTTTTTATATTATAGAAATTAGTAATAACGATGTGTTGCTTTTTTATATTATAGAACTTAGAAATAACGATGTGTTGGTGTTTTTTTATATTATAGAAATTAGAAATAACGATGTGTTGGTGTTTTTTTTTTATTATAGAAATTAGAAATAACGATGTGTTGGTGTTTTTTTATATTATAGAAATTAGAAATAACGATGTGTTGGTGTTTTTTTTATATTATAGAAATTAGAAATAACGATGTGTTGGTGTTTTTCTCAAAAATATAAAAAAGCTTTCGACTTATAAAAAAAGTCTTCATATGGTTTGTCGTTTGTTTTTTTTTTGTTGATCATCTTTCCCGTTGGCGATATACAATCTCTCGTTGAGATGTTAGTCACGGTGGGTTTAAATGTTTCTTGTGCAACACGTGGCTGCGTGTTACGGCTTAATAAGAAAAGTATTCGCACTTGGAAGACATCGTTTTCGCCTTTGAATTATATTATAGAAATTAGAAATAACGATGTGTTGCTTTTTTTATATTATAGAAATTAGAAATAACGATGTGTTGCTTTGAATTATATTATAGAAATTAGAAATAACGATGTGTTGGTGTTTATTTAATATTATAGAAATTAGAAATAACGATGTGTTGCTTTTTTTATATTATAGAAATTAGAAATAACGATGTGTTGCTTTTTTATATTATAGAAATTAGAAATAACGATGTGTTGCTTTTTTATATTATAGAAATTAGAAATAACGATGTGTTGCTTTTTTTATATTATAGAAATTAGAAATAACGATGTGTTGCTTTTTTTATATTATAGAAATTAGAAATAACGATGTGTTGGTGTTTTTTTATATTATAGAAATTAGAACTAACGATGTGTTGCTTTTTTTATATTATAGAAATTAGAAATAACGATGTGTTGCCTTTTTATATTATAGAAATTAGTAATAACGATGTGTTGCTTTTTTTATATTATAGAAATTAGAAATAACGATTTGTTGCTTTTTTATATTATAGAAATTAGAAATAACGCTTTGTTGCTTCTTTATATTATAGAACTTAGAAATAACGATGTGTTGCTTTTTTATATTATAGAAATTTGAAATAACGGTTTGTTGCTTTTTTATATTATAGAAATTAGAAATAACGATGTGTTGGTGTTTTTTTAATATTATAGAAATTAGAAATAACGATGTTTTGGTGTTTTTTTTATATTATAGAAATTAGAAATAACGATGTGTTGCTTTTTTTATATTATAGAAATTAGAAATAACGATGTGTTGGTGTTTTCTTATATTATAGAAATTAGAAATAACGATGTGTTGCTTTTATATATTATAGAAATTAGAAATAACGATGTGTTGCTTTTTTTATATTATAGAAATTAGAAATAACGATATGTTGCTTTTTTTATATTATAGAAATTAGAAATAACGATGTGTTGCTTTTTTATATTATAGAAATTTATAATAACGATGTGTTGCTTTTTTATATTATAGAAATTAGAAATAACGATGTCTTGCTTTTTATATTATAGAAATTAGAAATAACGATGTGTTGGTGTTTTTTTAATATTATAGAAATTAGAAATAACGATGTGTTGCTTTTTTTGTATTGTAGAAATTAGAAATAACGATGTGTTGCTTTTTTTATATTATAGAAATTAGAAATCACGATGTGTTGCTTTTTTATATTATAGAAATTAGAAATAACGATGTGTTGCTTTTTTATATTATAGAAATTAGTAATAACGATCTGTTGCTTTTTTTATATTATAGAACTTAGAAATAACGAAGTGTTGGTGTTTTTTTATATTATAGAAATTAGAAAGAACGATGTTTTGGTGTTTTTTTTATATTATAGAAATTAGAAATAACGATGTGTTGGTGTTTTTTATATTATAGAAATTAGAAATAACGATGTGTTTCTTTTTTTATATTATAGAAATTAGAAATAACGATGTGTTGGTGTTTTTATATTATAGAAATTAGAAATAACGATGTGTTGCTTTTTTATATTATAGAAATTAGAAATAACGATGTGTTGGTGTTTTTTTATATTATAGAAATTAGAAATAACGATGTGTTGGTGTTTTTTTATATTATAGAAATTAGAAATAACGATGTGTAGGTGTTTTTTTATATTATAGAAATTAGAAATAAAGATGTGTTGGTGTTTTTTTTATATTATAGAAATTAGAAATAACGATGTGTTGGTGTTTTTTTATATTATAGAAATTAGAAATAACGATGTGTTGGTGTTTTTTTATATTATAGAAATTAGAAATAACGATGTGTTGGTGTTTTTTTATATTATAGAAATTAGAAATAACGATGTGTTGGTGTTTTTTTATATTATAGAAATTAGAAATAACGATGTGTTGGTGTTTTTCTCAAAAATATAAACAAGCTTTCGACTTATAAAAAAAGTCTTCATATGGTTTGTCGTTTGTTTTTTTTTTGTTGATCATCTTTCCCGTTGGCGATATACAATCTCTCGTTGAGATGTTAGTCACGGTGGGTTTAAATGTTTCTTGTGCAACACGTGGCTGCGTGTTACGGCTTAATAAGAAAAGTATTCGCACTTGGAATACATCGTTTTCGCCTTTGAATTATATTATAGAAATTAGAAATAACGATGTGTTTCTTTTTTTATATTATAGAAATAAGAAATAACGATGTGTTGGTGTTTTTATATTATAGAAATTAGAAATAACGATGTGTTGCTTTTTTATATTATAGAAATTAGAAATAACGATGTGTTGGTGCTGTTTTATATTATAGAAATTAGAAATAACGATGTGTTGGTGTTTTTTTATATTATAGAAATTAGAAATAAAGATGTGTTGGTCTTTTTTTTAAATTATAGAAATTAGAAATAACGATGTGTTGGTGTTTTTTTATATTATAGAAATTAGAAATAACGATGTGTTGGTGTTTTTTTTATATTATAGAAATTAGAAATAACGATGTGTTGCTTTTTTATATTATAGAAATTAGAAATTACGATGTGTTGCTTGTTTTATATTATAGAAATTAGAAATAACGATGTGTTGCTTTTTTATATTATAGAAATTGGAAATAACGATGTGTTGCTTTTTTATATTATAGAAATTAGTAATAACGATGTGTTGCTTTTTTATAATATAGAAATTAGAAATAACGATGTGTTGCTTTTTTTGTATTATAGAATTTAGAAATAACGATGTGTTGCTTTTTTATATTATAGAAATTAGAAATAACGATGTGTTGGTGTTTTTTTTATATTATTGAAATTAGAAATAACGATGTGTTGCTTTTTTATAGTATAGAAATTAGAAATAACGATGTGTTGCTTTTTTTATATTATAGAAATTTGAAATAACGATGTGTTGCTTTTTTATATTATAGAAATTAGTAATAACGATGTGTTGCTTTTTTATATTATAGAACTTAGAAATAACGATGTGTTGCTTTTTTTATATTATAGAAATTAGAAATAACAATGTGTTGCTTTTTTTATATTATAGAAATTAGAAATAACGATGTGTTGCTTTTTTATATTATAGAATTTAGAAATAACGATGTGTTGGTGTTTTTTTATATTATAGAAATTAGAATTAACGATGTGTTGCTTTTTTTATATTATAGAAATTAGAAATAACGATGTGTTGCCTTTTTATATTATAGAAATTAGTAATAACGATGTGTTGCTTTTTTTATATTATAGAAATTAGAAATAACGATGTGTTGCTTTTTTATATTATAGAAATTAGAAATAACGCTTTGTTGCTTTTTTTATATTATAGAAATTAGAAATAACGATGTGTTGCTTTTTTATATTATAGAAATTAGAAATAACGATGTGTTGCTTTTTTATATTATAGAAATTAGAAATAACGATGTGTTGGTGTTTTTTTAATATTATAGAAATTAGAAATAACGATGTTTTGGTGTTTTTTTTATATTATAGAAATTAGAAATAACGATGTGTTGCTTTTTTATATTATAGAAATTAGAAATAACGATGTGCTGGTGTTTTCTTATATTATAGAAATTAGAAATAACGATGTGTTGCTTTTATATATTATAGAAATTAGAAATAACGATATGTTGCTTTTTTTATATTATAGAAATTAGAAATAACGATGTGTTGCTTTTTTATATTATAGAAATTAGTAATAACGATGTGTTGCTTTTTTATATTATAGAAATTAGAAATAACGATGTCTTGCTTTTTATATTATAGAAATTAGAAATAACGATGTGTTGGTGTTTTTTTAATATTATAGACATTAGAAATAACGATGTGTTGCTTTTTTTATATTATAGAAATTAGAAATAACGATGTGTTGGTGTTTTTTTTATATTATAGAAATTAGAAATAACGATGTGTTGCTTTTTTATATTATAGAAATTAGAAATAACGATGTGTTGCTTGTTTTATATTATAGAAATTAGAAATAACGATGTGTTGCTTTTTTATATTATAGAAATTGGAAATAACGATGTGTTGCTTTTTTATATTATAGAAATTAGTAATAACGATGTGTTGCTTTTTTATATTATAGAAATTAGAAATAACGATGTGTTGCTTTTTTTATATTAAAGAATTTAGAAATAACGATGTGTTGCTTTTTTTATATTATAGAAATTAGAAATAACGATGTGTTGGTGTTTTTTTTTATTATTGAAATTAGAAATAACGATGTGTTGCTTTTTTATATTATAGAAATTAGAAATAACGATGTGTTGCTTTTTTTATATTATAGAAATTTGAAATAACGATGTGTTGCTTTTTTATATTATAGAAATTAGTAATAACGATGTGTTGCTTTTTTATATTATAGAACTTAGAAATAACGATGTGTTGCTCTTTTTATATTATAGAAATTAGAAATAACGATGTGTTGCTTTTTTTATATTATAGAAATTAGAAATAACGATTTGTTGCTTTTTTATATTATAGAATTTAGAAATAACGATGTGTTGCTTTTTTTATATTATAGAAATTAGAAATAACAATGTGTTGGTGTTTTTATATTAAAGAAATTAGAAATAACGATGTGTTGCTTTTTTTTATATTATAGAAATTAAAAATAACGATGTCTTGCTTTTTATATTATAGAAATTAGAAATAACGATGTGTTGGTTTTTTTTAATATTATAGAAATTAGAAATAACGATGTGTTGCTTTTTTATATTATAGAAATTAGAAATAACGATGTGTTGCTTTTTTTATATTATAGAAATTAGAAAGAACGATGTGTTGCTTTTTTATATTATAGAAATTAGAAATAACGATGTGTTGCTTTTTTATATTATAGAAATTAGTAATAACGATGTGTTGCTTTTTTATATTATAGAACTTAGAAATAACAGTGTGTTGGTGTTTTTTTATATTGTAGAAATTAGAAATAACGATGTTTTGGTGTTTTTTTTTATTATAGAAATTAGAAATAACGATGTGTTGGTGTTTTTTATATTATAGAAATTAGAAATAACGATGTGTTTCTTTTTTTATATTATAAAAATTAGAAATAACGATGTGTTGGTGTTTTTATATTATAGAAATTAGAAATAACGATGTGTTGCTTTTTTATATTATAGAAATTAGAAATAACGATGTGTTGGTGCTTTTTTATATTATAGAAATTAGAAATAACGATGTGTTGGTGTTTTTTTATATTATAGAAATTAGAAATAACGATGTGTTGGTGTTTTTTTTATATTATAGAAATTAGAAATAACGATGTGTTGGTGTTTTTTTATATTATAGAAATTAGAAATAACGATGTGTTGCTTTTTTTATATTATAGAAATTAGAAATAACGATGTGTTGCTTTTTTTATATTATAGAAATTAGAAATAACGATGTGTTGCTTTTTTATATTATAGAAATTAGAAATAACGATGTGTTGCTTTTTTATATTATAGAAATTAGTAATAACGATGTGTTGCTTTTTTATATTATAGAAATTAGTAATAACGATGTGTTGCTTTTTTTATATTATAGAATTTAGAAATAACGATGTGTTGCTTTTTTATATTATAGAAATTAGAAATAACGATGTGTTGGTGTTTTTTTATATTATAGAAATTAGAAATAACGATGTGTTGCTTTTTTATATTATAGAAATTAGGAATAACGATGTGTTGCTTTTTTATATTATAGAAATTAGAAATAACGATGTGTTGCTTTTTTATATTATAGAAATTAGAAATAACGATGTGTTTGTGCTTTTTTATATTGTAGAAATTAGAAATAACGATGTGTTGGTGTTTTTTTATATTATAGAAATTAGAAATAAAGATGTGTTGGTGTTTTTTTTATATTATAGAAATTAGAAATAACGATGTGTTGGTGTTTTTTTTATATTATAGAACTTAGAAATAACGATGTGTTGGTGTTTTTTTATATTATAGAAATTAGAAATAACGATGTTTTGGTGTTTTTTTTATATTATAGAAATTAGAAATAACGATGTGTTGGTGTTTTTTTATATTATAGAAATTAGAAATAACGATGTGTTGGTGTTTTTTTTTATATTATAGAAATTAGAAATAACGATGTGTTGGTGTTTTTCTCAAAAATATAAAAAGGCTTTCGACTTATAAAAAAAGTCTTCATATGGTTTGTCGTTTTTTTTTTTTTTGTTGATCATCTTTCCCGTTGGCGATATACAATCTCTCGTTGAGATGTTAGTCACGGTGGGTTTAAATGTTTCTTGTGCAACACGTGGCTGCGTGTTACGGCTTAATAAGAAAAGTATTCGCACTTGGAAGACATCGTTTTCGCCTTTGAATTATATTATAGAAATTAGAAAAACCAAATAACGATGTGTGTTTTTGTTTTTCTCAAAATTAAATTATGTTTCATTTGCTCTTTGCTTTCGTTCACACCAACGCATACTGCCATTGAAGCATCATGATATTGTCTCTTACAAAAATAAAAACTGTAATTTACTGCTTTACTTATATTTTTATTAATTATTATATCTGATATTTTTTTTTAAATTTGATATTGATATAAGGTTAAGGGTTCATGCAGACGCTTTCCAAGTGACGACGATGATGATCATTAAAAAAAAACAAACAAACAAAAAAATATTCTTTCATGTGGTAAATTTTTAGTTGGTTTCCTCTTTAACATTTCTCTTTTAAAATAATGGGCTCTGAAGGTTTTTCGGGTATGCTGAAAACGACTACCACATTTAAATCTGCAAATAAGCAAGGTAATCCTTATGTTTAACGTGGTGGGCATCGATGTACTCGCGCATATTTTTGCCATAATTAATATACCCACTATTCCATAGCTAGCATTAACCTATACTAACCTAACGGAGCACGGGTAGTCTAGTATTACTGTAAAGTCATAGAATTATGTGAGTAATTGAATTTTTCATATATAAATTACTATCTTTTGATCTATGGTGTTCTGATAACCTGAAGAAACAATGGTGCTTTTATATTGTTGAACACAAGTGAGAATCGCATTCCAAATAAAAAACTTCAGAACCATTCAAAAGTGGCTATCCTCATCAAAAGTTAAGAAAAATTATATAATATTCCCTGCAACCTCTTTCCTACAAAATAGACGCTGCGAGCCTGTCTCTGCTCTATCATTATTTTCATAGCAAGTGCTCGACTGAACTCCAATCTATGGTTCTCCAAATTGCCAAATTTTCACAAAAACAGGCGACTACCCGCCTTTGGAACGCTTTCATGATAGTCTGCTTCCCGGTTGGATACAACATGCTAGCTTTCGAATATAAAGTAAAGAACTTGTTGAGAATCCGCTCCTATAAATAATCAAATTGCAAACTATTAACGATTACTACACTACCACCTTACATTCATTAACCCTCATCCTCTAGCGCCCTTTGGGATTTGATAAGTGGTTATTCCAAAGCAAAAAAAAAACACACACAACGAATAAGTTATTTTATATGTCAAATACGTATGAAGTTTCCCTTTTAATATTGTATAACCGATTTCTAATATCAGAACTTTTGCTTTTAACAATATTGACGGTAAACTACTGTCCCCACGGAACCCCTTTTGGTCAATAGAGTGGGTCGACACTTTTGTTAGGTAAACGCCGGCAACGCCGGGTAGAAAGCATTATTCAGTTATCGGTTTATCTATCTATCTATTTATCTATCTGTCTATCTAATTGTCTACCTGTCTAGCACAGTAAACAACAGAGATTGAATCGTGGGAAAAGAGTAGGTGAGCGAGCATGCAAGTTGAAACCCAATTATAGGAGACGAAACCGGACATATTCTTCCTAAGCGAAACTGACATTGGACAGACTATTCCCTGAGGTGAGTTCATAATTAAAGGATACACTAACTTAACATCTAAATCTGACCCCCAAGATCGCCATGGGCATGGAATATGTGCCTACATTAAAGATGGCTTTCCGTGTGGTAGGGATATCTCCAGAGAAGACCTTAATTTACCTTATATGTGCTTTCGGATGCACTTGCTTACATCACCGCATTTATATTTGCCCTCTATCGCCCCCACAACAGCGGAGTTACTATCTTTAAGAGTATATCTGACAGAATTGACCACATCATTCTTCGGCTAACATTCACATTTGTGGTGACTTCAATGTCCACAATGTGGAATAACTGACCCACTCGAACAAGACAGATGATGAGGGGAGGTTCTGTCATGATTTCGCCATTGCTTATGACCTCACCCAGATTGTTCACGAATCCACCGGTGTGCCCGATACTACCGGTCAGTATGCAAGCCTTCTAGACCTTTTTCTCGCAACTTCCCCTGAACAATGTTCATGTTCCGTTCTATCTCCTCTGAGATCTTCCGACCACTCGGTTGTATCAGTTAAGATAAAAATGAAATGTAATAAGTCTTCAGACGTACCTCTCCACCATACTGTATATCGATACTCTATGGCTGACTGGGATAGCTTTCGTACATTTATATCTGATCTACCTCTGCATTCCATGTTTAAAAAGGATGTGTAGTATCAGACCTGACCAAATGGTAAATTGTAGGCATAGACCGATTCATACTACCCAAAAAGTTCCAACAAAAACCTAACAGCCAGCCATGGTTCTCCCTAGAATGTGCTGCTGCCATCGCGCACATGAATCACTTTTTCCATAACTACCAACGTAATAGATGTACTGAAACTAAATCTGCTTTCAGGACTGCCAGCAACCACAGTAAAAGAGTAATAAAAAATGCAAGAGAGCTTTATGATCAGTCCATTAAATCCAAAGTAGCTGAGCAGCGGCTTGGTTCCCATCAGTTTTAGCAAACAGGATTCTATCACAACCATCATCAGTGGGCCTGAGATCATCTCGTCAACAACAGATAAGATCAAACTATTTGCCAAGAACTTTGCAGCTAATTCTACCCTATGCGATGTACGCCATCAACTCCCCGTATTTCCTCCTATAACAAACAACACGCTATGCAACATACAAATATCTGTGCATGATGTTGCCAAGCTAATCAAGAACATTGATTCCAGTAAAGCAACTGGCCCTGACGGCATTCCAATTATAGTATTGAAAAAGCTTCAACCAGAACTTGCTCTCGTACTTACAAAACTGTTTAAGCGTTGCCTTAAGAAGAAGTGCTTCCCAACACCCTACAAAACCTCATCAGTATGCCCTGTATTTAAGAATTCAGGTGATAAGTCATCTCCCTCTCAGTACAGACCAATAAGTCTCCTGCGTGTCATGAGTAAGTTGCTGGAATCCATATTAAATAAAGAAGTAGTCAACCATCTCAGCAGAAATAACCTTCTTAGTGACATGCAATATGGTTTCCGTTCTGCCAGATTTACAGCAGATGTTCTAACGGTTATATCTCATAGGATTAGTGAATCTCTTGACAAAGGCTTCATTTCTAGGGCAATTGCTCTTGACATATCAAAGGCCTTTGATAAGGTATGGCATAAAGGCCTACTTCTCAAGATTTCCAGCTACGGTATAACTGGAAATTTTTTCTCAATTATTAAATAACTTTTCTTTGATAGGCTCGTTAGAGTAGTGGTTGATGGGCAGAAATCAGAAGCCCACAGTATTAATGCTGGAGTCCCTCAGGGGTCCATCCTGGGCCCAACTCTCTTCCTGATCTACATCAATGATCTTCCAAAACACATACTTAAATCATTCGTTGACATCTATGCTGATGACACGACCATCTATGGCAACACATCAAAGGCCGTAAATGACAAAGTTCTCCCTGATTCTCTCTCTTCTGATATTGAGCGTATTGTACAGTGGGGGAAGAGGTGGCTGGTTACTTTTAATGCATCTAAAACCAAGCCCCTATCTTTACATCATCAAGGCTCTGATCCTCATCTAGCATCAATAGAAATGGATGACTCTCGTCTAGTTGAGGCTCCATGTTTTGATAAGCTTTTGGGATTGAGCTTTACTCCTGACCTTAAATGGAACACGTACATCAAGTCTGTTGCCAAGGTCACTGGAAAAATGGTAGGATCTTTCTACTGCTCCAGTAGATATCTCACTGCTGATGCAATTCTCTATTTATATATAAAAGCCTAGTACGTCCAAGGGTGGAGTACTGCTACCACATCTGAGTAGGAGCTGCTAAAAACAGCCTATCCTGCTTTGACAGAGTACAAAATCAACTTCGTGGCTTAGTGAGGGATGCTCTTTTTTCTTCCCTGCAACCTCTCTCTCACAGAAGGGACATTGCAAGCTTGTCTTTGTTTTATCGTTATTTCCATGGCAAGTGCTCGTCTGAGCTCTAATCTATTAGTCCCCCTGCCAATCTTTCATGAAAAGCTCCCATCTAGCTGAAACTACTGTCAATAATTTTCCCCATTCTTTATCCAAAGATTCCATGAACAAAGCTTTTTTCTTAGAAGTGCACGACTGTGGAACTCTCTTCCGTTTGCCTGTTTCCCACCTGACTACAACTTGGATGTCTTCAAGTCCAACATAAACAAATTCCAGATTAACCGCCCCCTTAAGTAAGACACTTTATCAAATCTCCATTACTATAGGTTACTACGATACTATCCCATTGATTACTGTACACGCCATAACTCTTATCCCCAAGTGGCTTCTGGTCCTTGATAAGTAGTGACTACCATGTAAAAAAAACAAACATGCAGAAATGGTCAGACTGTCATGTTGTGACATGTATCAAACTCTGTGACTGGTCAGTTTTGCACCGGAAGTATGCGAATGGGGACTAGATATGACATGTCAGGTGTTCCTGTTTGAATAAGCTGAGGTAAGTTTAGTGACATCAAACAAGCAAGATGCGTTAAGAGGATCTCCCCATGAGGGAGGTGAATAGAGAAAGAACAAGCCAAAATTCACTCCGGTTCTGCTCTGACGAGATGCCTTAGTAGTGAATAAAATATATATAAAAGCACTCATTCGTCTTGGGTCCTTGTCTTGAAGTGTTATTGTTACAACAGGTCCGGCTCCACCCAAGATGATTGACAAATCCCCAGAAGCGACCGGTGGAAGACAGGTATGTCATCATGTTATGTATGTGCAGTCAAATGGGCTGGTATTTTGGGGAGGAAAAAGTTCACAGATAGAATTTGTCACTGTATTTCCTCCTCCTGACAATTTTCTCTCTCACCTTCCAGCATGTGTCTGTCTCCCCTCGCCTCTGCCAACAGGCTTTTTATAAAAAAAAAAAACTGACTGCATTTCATTTGCATATGTGTGCGATGGGCGATGTGATCTTGTGCAATTCCATGAGACCACACCTTATAAAACCACGGCCGCCATCTTTAATGTCTTTCTCTCTCTCTCAGATCTCATCTGAAGGTTAGTCGTACAGCCACATAAAACACACAAATGTGGGCGCTTGATTCTTTGACTATTATATTCAACTCCACAGTATGTTATAAATGTACTGTGAATTACATGTAATACACACAGCACCTACAAACACTAGACGAGTCACGGGCTTTTAAATTAGACATTAAGGGATCTGAGGACAATAGTCCATTAAATAAGCAGTTTTCCACATGTCTGAATACCTTATATACCAAATGTCAAAACTGTGGATCAAAAATCCGTTGCACACATTTTATAACCCTTTTTTGCTTAGACGACCCTGCAATTAAAAAACAAACTTGTCCATCCTTTGTACATGTTACCTGATATTTTATAATTTCTAGAAATACATTGGGTACTTATGAGAATGACTATGTGAAAGTTGCTAACGTTCCTAAGTGAAAGTGTTTCCCTGTTAAACGAACTGATTTTGACCTTGGCACACCCAAGTTGTGTTGATAACGACTTAACTACAATCA
This sequence comes from Euprymna scolopes, assembly GCF_053919585.1. Lineage (NCBI taxonomy): Eukaryota > Metazoa > Mollusca > Cephalopoda > Sepiida > Sepiolidae > Euprymna > Euprymna scolopes. The sequence goes on along the minus strand of NC_136485.1, from coordinate 34,205,610 downwards.
CCTCCCGGCAACCATGGTGAATTTCAATAATGTCCACCATGTGACATGCTGAAACGATGAAATTTATTGTTCATAGGTATCTTTCCATTTTTTAGCCGATTATAACGTCCAGTCTTCTTACCTAGATTTTTTTGTAAGTTTCTATTTCTATGTGCAGTGGAATTACTGGCACTACCACTTAGAGAGGGGGCACACTATGAGTTGTATGGCATTTTCGGTTCCTTTGTATTTGTATATTATTCTTTTGAAATCATTTGTTTTGTTCTACAGGGTGACCTCCCCCCCCCAAAAAAAAACCCAGAAGGCATTCAATTGTTTTTCTTAGCATTTTACAGTTTTACAGTCAACAGAGAAAGAAAAGGCCAAAAACCCTAGTGTTTTGATGTGATGTTTTGAATATAATAAACTAGTTATGACCAAAGCTTCATTTCATTCGGACAAAACACTAAGAAACGGGGGCCTAATTAGAGTTGGGACCCGTTTTTTTTGGGTCACCCTGTATTTAGACTTATTTGTAATTGGTCAGCATTACTTGTTTATAATGGATCGTTTACGCATTTTAGAATTTTTTTCAATGTTTTTATTGTTTTATCAACACCATGTATTCTATGGGGATAATCCTTAATTTATTGATTAATTTAACTGAATTGGAGTGTAACTTGGTGCACTTAACTCCTGTATTGTTTCTTAATTGAACGATGCACTTAAGCCCCTGAATTAGAGTGTAACTAGCTGCACATAAGCTCCTGAATTCGAGAGTAACTTGGTGCACTTAATCCCCTCAATTTGAGTGTAACTTGGCGCACTTAAGCTCCTGAATTCGATGGTAACTTGATGCACTTAAGCTCTTGTATTGAAGGGTAACTTGGTGTATTTGTGCTCCTGAATTGTAGTGTAAATTGATGCACTTAAGCTCTTTAATTTGAGTGAAAATGACAATTAAGCTCCTGAATTGGAGGGTAATTTTGTGCAAATGTTCCTTAATTTAAGTGTAACGATGCACTTAAACCGCTGAATTGTACTGTAACTTGGTGCTCATGACTTGAAGAGTAACTTGGTGACCTAAAGCTCATGAATTGGAGTGCAACTTGGTTCACTTGAGCTCCTGAATTGAAGGGTAACTTGGATCGACACCGGTATATCGTAAACAGAAGTTTGTTAATATTTACGTGATTATTGAAAATATAATCCTGTGATTAAAGTTTAATTAAAATTAACCACGTTGTTTAACAAATAAAAAAAGGGAAATAATGCAAAATGAAGCTTTAAAATTATTAAATGTGTTTTATTTTATAACTAGCGGGGGTACCCGGCGTTGCCCGGGTGTTTGGAGGTATGTGTGAGTAGGGGTGGGCGTAAAGTAAAAAATAAGCGAAGTAATAACTCTGTTTAAATATTTAATTTATTTAAAAATTGGAAAAATTACCCCCCCCAAAAAAAACAGCGAACAAACGTAAAACCTCTTTAAAAAAGAAATCGGAGAAACAAAATGCAAAAATAAGGCAAAAAAAATGATGAACGTAAAAACGAAAACCAAAAACACAGCGAAAAGTGAAAAAGAAAAAATGGCATAAATAACCCTTCGATTCGGTTAAGTCCATGGTTCATTTCACCCAGTAAAAAGCATAGAACGAAAAGGAACGTTAAAATTCCATTCCAGTTTTTTTAAGCAACTACAAAACGAAATAAAACGGAAATGATGTTTTATATGTTTATTTTATATAAAAAAAATGGAAAGAATAATTTTTTTTAGTGTAAAAATGTTGGGGAAGAATAGTGATCGAGCAACGTAAAAGTAAGCGTGTGATAAGAATTAATGTTTATGGGAATGTCGCTATCGGTTAATTCCGTGGTGCGTTTCACCCAATAGGAAGCATAGAACGGGAAGGCACGGTAAAATTCCATTCCAGGTTTTTTAAGCAACTACGAAGTACAGAAAACCGAAACTGGTGTTCCTTCATAACTGTCCCTTGTGACGATCCCGCAACGGTGTAAGTGGTGGCGAGAGAAGGAGGAAACAATTAGAGAGAAAAGATTTTACTACTTCCATTGATTTTAACCGATTTTGGCAGTTAACTCTCAGCAGAAAAAATATAGGAATCTACGATTATCGAGGAAGTGGATGCAGTTTGTGCATATTACATTTGCATGAAATGTCTTGATTTTTAATCCTATTAAGGTCAAAATCATAGGGGAAAAATGAGTTCATTTTATATATATATATAGGGATTTAAAAATAAAAACATTGAACGATATAGATAAAATGTTGGTTTTGTTCTTGAAAAGAAATAATGAAAGATGAAATTAAATATTGAATTTTTGTGAAGATGCATCATCATATGCATCCGAGTACAATATAAAATGTAAAATCAAACCAAAATCTTATTTGTATTGTTCAATGTTTAAAATTTAAAATTATAAAATAAAAATTCCAAATTATAAAATAAAACACATGTAATCATTTTAGAACTTCATTTTTCATTTCTTTTTTATTTGTTAAACAACGTATTATTTGTATTGTTTAATGTTTTAAATGTTTAACTATACAATAAAAATTTAACTATACAATAAAAATTTTAAATTATAAAATAAAATATATGCAGTAAAAAAAAATAATAATAAAATGAAATATTTTACTTTCTCCGATAGAAACTAAAGGTTCAAAAACTAGTTCACTTAATATATTTTGTTAATTAAAATTATCCCAATATGCAATTATAATAATTATTATCCAAATGGAGAATTGTTCTTTCTCTTTAGAACATACATGGACAATCGCTAACACATATTGGTAGCCATGGACAATCGGTAGCCATATTTTTTTATGCCTGTTAGCGTGATCACGTGGTTGAGTACCGGAAACGGTCTATACCTACGAGTTAATCAGGAAATGACGTTACACTGTCATGTGCATCAGCCTTCTTTACTCTCGGTAGCCACGGTTTAACCATAGTAACCTGTAAAGTAAGCACCACAATACCCCTTCTAAACCTTAGTCCCACAGAAGTTTCAGCATCATTTTCTTTCAGATTCAGAATAAGGTCCAATGCTCTGGTACATTTTAGACCAATATACATAGTCACACATTAAACTTTTCATCCTATTTGTCTCTGGATGGCCAACATAACCATTCAGGATTTTCATCCGTATTTTTTTTTTAAGGAATTACGACTTTTTCGCTGTACAAGAGTATTTCGTCACATAGAGAAAAATTGTCTGAAATGTGTTGGTCTTTCTCTGTAATTTTCGTTTTTGATAAGCTAACCAGTGAGGGCTTCATGCTTCATTTCATGTAAAGTTACGGGGGTATTCTCTTACGTGTCTTGCACACAATCATTTTTATTTCTCCATCAGTTTGTAGAGAAGCAATCCAGGGATCTTATAATGACGCTTTATATTTCGAAACCAGTCTTGATAATCCACCAGCGTGACAGATATTCCAAATCTTAAAATTGTAGTGCAGTACAGTAGAATAGTTTTTCCATCTCTGTAGTCCTTATTTACAATGCCTCCCCACAGGACAGAGGTAGACACCAGAGTAGTTTTTTAATGTGGAGAAAAGGAACAAAAAGAAAAATTGTCTCAGTCGTGAAGGATTTCTCCCCCACTGACAGAGAACAAGAAATTGAAGCACAGCATCTGAAGAACAGACACTACACTTTGAGGTATTTATTTTCTCCCCCACTGAGCAAATTAAGCACAAGGCCGATTTTTAAAGTGAGGAGTGAAGGGGAAATGGGGTCAACTCCCCGGGGAGTAGGAGAGCTGGATAGTGACAATTGGTATGAAGGGTTGCCCCTACATTGACCAAGGTCTGATATGTGGGGGTAACCCCACATATCAGACCCTGCTTGCAGTATCTGCCGGAACAGATACTACACTTTGAGATATTAAATCCTTTATTCATGTTAAAAATACATTGAAAATCAACAATGAACAAAAAACTTAGGCACATGGCCAACTAGTACACTTTGATCTTGTCCCGAAGGCCAAGTCTGTTCGCTGTGTAAATGGGCAGACTTTTATTTGGAACCGAAAATGGTACGTAACTGTTTGTGGTCTGTTTATAAATCTCCCATGTATAAAACGGTTGAATTTTGTGACTGCGAAGATAATTTCTAATGCTTTCTTTATTTCAATTCAAGAGCAATGTTTTCCAACTGGAAATAATGTCCCTGATGCATAAACAATGTACTTGTGAGTTCTGTCTGGCATTTTATGAAGATGCATGCTTCTATTCCGTACGAGCTTGTGTAGTTAGCAACTACGATTTCGAGGTTCAGATTATAGTGTGTAAGGAATATGTTCGGCGTAAGAACTTTGATAGTTTTATTGAAGATCTCTTGGCATTCAGATGTCCTTTCCTAAACTTTGTATTTTCTTTGCAGTTTGTTCAGCGGATCACGGAGGTTATGCATGTTTGGAATAAATGTTTGGTTTGTAGAGATGTGACGTTTTCATGCGCCGGCAAGCCCGTAATTGCAATGACTCGTTCAGACCTAGTCCCCTGTCGACTTTACCTATGATATGACCCAGATATTTGATTTCCTTCAAGAAAAAAGTCACATTTTCTTTTTTTCATTTTGAAATCATAGTCCTGCATTTGTGAAAACACTTTGTTGCCATGTTCCCAGTGTTGTTCAATGCTTTTACTTTTTATTAAGATGCAGTCTAGGTAAGCAATCTTAAATCAAGTTCGGCCAACATAGTGTTCATAGTGGCGCGACTTTGATACAAAAGGCAAGCCTTTCCAACTTGCATAATCCACGATGCGAAAATTTAGATCATTCTTCTTCAGCAGGAGAGTTTATATCCTTTTAATTTTGTAAAAACCTCTGGATTTTGAAGTGGATAAGTGTTAAGTTGAAGTCGATAAGTGTTAAGTGTCGCATTTCCTCCGGTGGAAAAATCGGCACAAATGCGAATTTCTTTAAATTTCTATTTTTACATAGACAGTAGATGCTGCCCATTAGCTATACTCCACTTTAGATAAAACCTGGTCCTTAATAATCTGTTTAATTCCTCCTTCATTTTATTCTAATAAAGTGAGTAGCGCATTCCTTTTTTTCTTAAATAATGATTGAATGTTCTCTTTCACTTAAAATTTTGTAAATATCTTTTTGCACCGACGAAGGCCGGCCGAAAAAATATTGTGAAAGGTTTCTTTCAATCCTTTTTTATTTTTCTGACTCGATAGTCAGACTTTCTATTTTCAGACAAAAGGTTTTAACTTGGAGATATAAAACTTAAAACACTGTTCGGTCGATGAAGACTACGAACATCACTGATGATGCTGTCACTTGTGCGTTAATTTTTTTTTTTTTTGCAATAGTTGCGCAATCTCTAACCACACTTCTCCTGAGTCAGTACTGCTTTATTCCAGTGGCAAGTAGAAATTCAAGACGACTGAAAACAATGCTGAGATAAGCGGAGAGCACATGCCGTTCTACTATTTTCAAATGGTCACCCACCTGGTACTGGCCAGACTCATCATTCTTTGCTTTGGTGATCTGAGGAGAACCGATGTGTCAACGCGATTATGCCGTATATAAGAGATATAGCAAATATGACAATGACGCAGCAGTTCAGAGTGAAATTGGACAAATGCTTGACTACCTATTGTATCCTATTTGGTGTGAATTTCTCCCCCCCCCCTTCGCTACATGACAACAAAATAATACTTATTTTTTGTCCAATTTATTGAAATAAATATGCATATGTTAACAATTAAATTGGAAGAGCACATTTAGTCGAAAGCTCGGAGGATGAATAATAAAAGAGGAAAATAAAAGAAATTCAAGACTTTTGCCTTTTTATTTATTTTTACTTACCTTATAGTGTGACGTCCATAATTTAGAATTGGTTTTAGAAAAAATGAAGAACATATCCGATGGAAACATAATATGTATCTTAAACAATGGTAAACACCCAAAAAGAATGTTGTCTAATTAAATAATATCAAAGCAGCAATAAATTAAAATAAATTTTCATACAATCAAATTTTATTATTATTATTATTATTATTATTATTATTATTATTATTATTATTATTATTATTATTATTATTATTATTAATTTTCTGTTTGTTTATTAATAAAACATTACATGTTTCCATAATGAAAAATAACGATCGTATATTTATTGTCGAAGAAATTCATTAACTAAGACATATAAGAACATTAATATTCATTTGTTATATAAAGTAAAGTCGATTTGAGCGCGGATTTGTAGATCAACGATGTGCGAAAAAAGACAAAAGAAAAAACAATTAAACACAGGAATAAAACATCAAAAACGTGTTTAATTTGTTTTTCCTTTTGTCTTTTTTCACGCATCCTGTCTCTATCACATTTTATTTTATGAGATATCGTGTGTCCTTAGATTTGCTATGGACACGCTTATCGCGACACAATTCAAATATTAAGATTCGCTTTACGGTCGAGATTTCTCAATGTATTTTGAATACATATCATAGCAAAAATATTCAATCAAGCTCTTTCTTCGATTACCGTCATTTTTTTTTTCTGAAATCAGATATTGGCACATATAGCCAGAGACAAATAATCAAGACATCAACACAAAATCTCCTTTTATTGCTGCTCTATCTATATGACTTCTTTATATGACTTTTTTATATGACTTCTTTATATAACTTCTTTATATAACTTCTTTATATGACTTCTTTATATGACTTTTTTATATGACTTCTTTATATGACTTTTTTTATATGACTTCTTTATATGACTTCTTTATATGACTTCTTTATATGACTTTTTTATATAACTTCTTTATATGACTTCTTTATATAACTTCTTTATATGACTTCTTTATATGACTTCTTTATATGACTTTTTATATGACTTTTTTATATGACTTCTTTATATGACTTCTTTATATGACTTCTTTATATAACTTCTTTATATGACTTCTTTATATGACTTTTTTATATGACTTCTTTATATGACTTCTTTATATGACTTCTTTATATGACTTCTTTATATAACTTCTTTATATGACTTTTTATATGACTTTTTTATATGACTTCTTTATATGACTTCTTTATATGACTTCTTTATATGACTTCTTTATATGACTTCTTTATATGACTTTTTATATGACTTTTTTATATGACTTCTTTATATGACTTCTTTATATGACTTTTTATATGACTTTTTTATATGACTTCTTTATATGACTTCTTTATATGACTTCTTTATATGACTTTTTTATATGACTTTTTTATATGACTTCTTTATATGACTTCTTTATATGACTTTTTTATATGACTTCTTTATATGACTTCTTTATATGACTTCTTTATATGACTTTTTTATATGACTTTTTTATATGACTTTTTTATATGACTTCTTTATATGACTTCTTTATATGACTTCTTTATATGACTTCTTTATATGACTTTTTTATATGACTTCTTTATATGACTTCTTTATATGACTTTTTTATATGACTTTTTTATATGACTTCTTTATATGACTTTTTTATATGACTTCTTTATATGACTTTTTTATATGACTTCTTTATATGACTTTTTTATATGACTTTTTTATATGACTTCTACTATTAATAAAAACTTTACAAAATTGTATTATGTAAATGTATTTTTCCCTTGCATAATTGTTTCACCATTTACTTACAAAAACAAGCAAAATATGTTCAGTGATTTCTATTTTCCTCATTTATTTCAAATATTGTCTCATTTTTTGTTTATGATGATTTGTTTCCGATATATATATATATATATATATATATATATATATATATATATATATATATATATATATATACATGCAACCATTTATTGAAAATCAAAGAATATGTATTTTTATTATTCAAATTTTAACATAAGAAATATTCTTGTGTTTTTTTTTTTAAATTTGTTCACTTGTACAAATGAAATCCCACAACCATTTTTATTAATTGGCTAATGATAATTTAAAAGATTCAGTATTAATATTTTTAGCTAATTTTTCGATATGTGTCGTCTGAATGGTGGAGTTTCAAAACGATACCGATCTCCTTAAAATCGTTCGCCTCTGTCGAAAGTTTTTGGCATACATACATACATACATACATACATACATACATACATACATTTAAACAGACAAGTGAGATTTATATAATAGATGATCCGTTTCTGATATATAAGAAACCATTTATTGAAAATCAAAGAATATATATTTTATTATTCAAATGTGCACATAAGAAATGTTCTTGTATTAGCTGACTAATAATAATTCAAAAGATTCAGTACACAATTTATTGTGGAATATTATATTTCACACAAAATACATAATTTTATCATTGTTTACTAATTATTATATTGGAAAAGATATCAAGAATTTTATTTGAAGAATTTCGGTCGTTAGAATTTAAAATCGGTCATGTCATGATTCATCGCCAGGCTTGGAAATTAAAATCTGCGTCATCGCTCTGATAAGTCGTACTAAAATGAAAAATAGAAAAACTTGAATGAGAGTCTTTAAAAAATGCAGCGACAGCAGCAGCAGCAACAACAGCAACAACAACACAATAATAATCTATGTATTAATATGATAGAGTGTGTGTTATTTGGTGTGTCTCGCTCACATCTTTTTTCTTCCAAGTGACTGTCGTTTAATTGTTATGACTTTCCATTTCCTGTAATAAATAATTTTACCAATGATTCTTCATAAGTTTTGGTTTCGGTTTCGATTATAGCTGATAGCACTCAAGTCATCTATTTTTTATAAATTATTTTACCAAGAAATCTTCACAAGTTTTGTTTTCAGTTTCGGTTTCGATTATAGCTAAAGGAACTCAAATTATATATATACACATCCATACATACATATATATATATATATATATATATATATATATATACATATATATATATATATAACTTCAGTTCGTTCAGCAATAATCGAAACCGAAACCGAATATATATATATATATATATATATATATATATATATATATATAATTTTCTTCATAAGTTTCGATTCAAGCTGATGCACCCAAACCTTTCAGAGATTGAAAACCAATTACACGAGACTAAACCAGACCTATTATTCCTAAGCGAAACTGGCATTGGACCGACTATTTTCCTAGATGAGTTTGTAATTAAAGGATACTCTAACGTAACATTCAAATCTGACCCCAAGATGGACATGGGCATGGAATATGTGCCTATATTAAAGATGGCTTTTCATGTGGTAGAGACATCCCCAGAGAAGACCCTAAATTACCCCAGTATGTGCTTACGTGGTGTACTTGCTCACACTACTGCATTTATATTTGCCCTCTATCGCCCTCATAACAGTAGAGTTACTATCTTTAAGAGCATATCTGAGAAAATTGACCATATCCTGTCTGCTCATCCTTCAGCTAACATTCACGTCTATGGAGACTTTAATGTTCACAATGTGGAATGGTTTACCCACTCAAACAAGACAGATAATGAGGGGAGGTTTTGTCACGATTTCTCTATTGCTCATGGCCTCACTCAGATTATTCGTGAACCCACTGTATCTGTCACTGACGGCCAGTATGCAAGTCTCCTAGAAGTTTTCCTCACAACTTGCCCTGAGGTATGTTCATCTTCTGTTCTGTCCCCATTGGGATCTTCCCACCACTCTGTTAATCAGCTAAGATAAAAACGAAATGTAATAAGTCCTCAGACGTACCTCTCCATCATGCAGTTTATCGGTACTCTATTGCTGACTGGGATAGCTTCCATACATTTATATCAGATCTATCGCTGTGTTCCATGTTTAAAAAGGATGTATCCTCTATAGTATCAAACCTGACCGAATGGTTAAAAATACCCTTTACATTCTAAATAAATTCCAGCAAAAACCTAACAGTAAGACGTGGTTCTCTCCGGAATGTGCTGCTGCCATTGCGCACAGAAATCACTTTTTCCATTTCTTGCAACGTAATAGATGTACTGAGACTAAAGCCGCTGTCAGAAGAGTAATAAAGAATGTAAGAGAGCTGTATAATCAGTCTGTCAAGTTCCAAGTGCCACCAGTTTTGGCAAATAGCAGACAGGATCCTGAACAGAAGCGTGTGCTCTATCCCAACTATCAGCAATGGACCTGAGGTAACCTCATCAGCATCAGACAAAGCCAAACTCTTTGCCAAAAACTTTGCAAGTAATTCTACCCCATGCGAATAAGGCCACCAACTCAAACAAGACAGATGATGAGGGGTGGTTCTGTCACGATTTCCTCCAGTAAAGCAACTGGCCCTGACAACATTCCAATTATTGTGCTGAAAAAGCTTCAACCAGAACTAGCTCCCATACTTACAAAGCTGTTTCAGCATTATCTGAAGGAGAATTGCTTCATCAGTATGCCCCATATTTAAGAATTCAGGTGATCGGCTATCTTCCTCTCAGTACAGACCAATACATCTCCTGTGCATCATGAATAAGTTGCTGCAATCTATGTTAACTACAGAAGTAGTCAACCACCTCAGCAAAACTAACCTTCTTAGTGACATGCAATATAGTTTTCATTCTGCTAGACCTACAGCAGGTGTGCTTACGGTTATATCTCATAGGATTAGTGAATCACTGGACAAAGCGGGGGAGGGCAGAGCGGTAGCTCTAGATATACCTAAGGCTTTTGACAGTATGGCATGAGGGTCTCCTCAGGAAAATTAAATCATACGGTATCACTGGTAGAATACTTAACATAATTAAATCCTTCTTAGATAAGAGAAAAATCCAGGTTGTCCTCGACGGTCGTACATCTAAACGGTGTGATATAAATGCGGGAGTGCCCCAGGGGTCTATCCTTGAGCCTCTATTGTTCCTAATATTTATTAATGACCTCCCAGACAAAACTGCCTCTGAGATGAGTATATATGCTGATGACACCACACTCTATAACAGGCATGGCAGAAATACAAATGAACACATAACTAAAGAAATGGCAAAAACACTAGAGGATAACCTCCAATATGTAGTGGAATGGGGACATAAATGGATGGTCACATTCAATGCTGCCAAGACTAAACTGGTTTCCTTCGATAATTACAAGAAACCTTCTCTGCCACCAATAGCAATGGCCAGTGACTCCCTGTCTGAGAGTACATCTTTCAAACTGCTTGGCCTAACGTTCACAGGAAACATGAGCTGGAACAATTATATTGAAAACATTGCCAGGGCCACTGCGAAAAAGGTAGGCTCTCTCTACCGTGCTAGAAAACTACTGACACATGAAAGTATCCTGCACCTCTATAAGGCCACCATTCGCCCATGTATGGGGTATTGTTGTCACATTTGGGCTGGTGCATCTGCTGCTTGTCTTTCGCTCCTAGACAAGGTTCAAAAGAGAGTCGCCAATCTGATAGGCCCTGAACTGGCATCTAAGCTTCAGCCTCTGTCCCGTCGACGAAACGTTGCATCCCTCTGCCTGTTCTACAAGTATTTCAATGGTGAATGCTCTGACGAACTGCAGACACTTGTGCCCTCACGACGTAGACACCCTCGACAAACCCGACAGGCAGCTAAATCCCACCCCCACACAGTAAAGATCCCTAGATGTAAAAGATCTTTCTACTCCAGTAGTTTCTTCCCCAGAACCGCTAGATTCCATTCCAGGTCCCTGCTTCCCAAACTGTACTGACATGCAGAAGTTCAAGTGTAACGTGAAACGACATCTTGCTACCCAAATCCCAACATAGTGCCCCAGTAGTTGCTGCCCCTGATTGTAGCCCCCTACACCAAGGTGGCAATGTGCCTTGTTTGTGGTGAAAATGTAATAAAAAAAAATCTCTCGACAGAGGCTTTGTCTTGCTCTTGACATATCAAAAGCTTTTGATAGGGTATGGCATAAAGGTCTACTTTACTATGGTATAGCTGGAAATGTCTTCTCAATTATTAAGTCATTTCTCTCTGATAGGTTCATAAGAGTTGTGGCTGATGGGCAGAAATCAGAAGCTCCTAGTATTAATGCTGGATTCTCTCAGGGGACCATCCTGGGTCCAACTCTCTTCCTGATCTACATCAATATTCTTCTTTAATTAATATCACATCCTTAGATCATTCATAGACATTTTCTGACGATACTACCATCTATGGCAGCATATCAAAGGCCATAAATGATGAAGTTCTCTCTGATTCTCTCTCCTCTGATCTTGAGCATGTGGTGCAGTGGGAAAAGAAGTAGCTGGTTACTTTTAATGCATCTTAAACCAAGCTTCTATCTTTACATCATTAATGCTCTGATCCTACTCTGGCATCAATTGAAATGAATGGCTCTCGTCTTGGGGAGGCTCCATGTTTTCCGGGTTTAACCTTTACTCCTGATCTGAAATGGAACAGGTACATCAAATCCATTGCCAAGGTCGTTTAAAAAATGGTGGGATCCTTCTATCGATCCAGTAGATATGTCACTGCCGATGCAATTCTCTGCTTATATAAGAGCCAGGTACGTCCAAGAATGAAGTATTGTTGTCACATCTGGGCAAGAGCTACTAGAAAGACCTTATCCTGCTTTGAAAGAGTTGAAAATAGACTTTGTAGCCTCGTAAGGGATGCCCTTTTTTCTTCTCTGTAACCTCTTTCCCACAGAAGAGACGTTGCGAGCCTGTCTCTGCTTTATCATTATTTTCATGGCAAGTGCTCGTCTGAGCTCCAATCTATGGTCTCCCTTCACCAAAATTTCATGAGAAACACTGGTTTAGCTGAAAACACTATCAACAATTTCCCCCCACTTTTTATCTGTGCCTAAACCTAAACGTAGATTCAATGAACAAAGCTTCTTTCTTAGAACTGCGCACCTCTGTGGAACTCTCCTCCGTTTGCCTGCTTTCCAACTGACTACGGTCGTTTTCAAGTATAATGTAAACCGTTCCTTTTAAGTAATCGGATTTACCAAATTTACACTAACGATTACTATGATATTGCTTCATTGACGACAGTTAACTCTTTAACCCTCATCCTCGAGTGACCCATGGGCCTTAATAAGTGGTGACTTCTATGTGAGAAAAAATCATCTTGTGATTTATCCCTGTCGTTGAATGCGGCCATTATACATTAACATCGTTGATTTGTCTTTGTCATAGGGTAGCCATTGTCTTTCGAGTCATGAGGACACATGCAAATGTAACAATGATATTGACTGAATCAAACCTTGAATTAAAATTAACACAGAAAATTATAAAGGAAAAAACTCTGGAAAGTATTCAGGGTGGAAAAGAAGGTTTAGCAATCACTATGTTGAGCTAGCAAATCTCGTGAGATCTCGTTAGTCTTTTTTTATAGGAGAAACAGACGATTCCATTCTCTTTATAAACAAAAAGAATGGAGGCGTCTTTTTCTCCTATAAGGGAGTAGTTAATAGCGACTTCTGGACTAACTTTGGATTGGGGATCACAAAGAGGTTGACCGGAACTGATGCTATATCTGGTTTTCTCTTTAAAATCATTGTTTTTCAAATCAAATATTGAGTCAAACCTTGAAATCTAATATTAAAATTAACACTGAATATTATAAAGCTTGAAACTCAAGAAAGTAGTCAGGTTGGAAAAGAAGGCTTACTAAAGAAAAGGGTGCTAATGCAGAGAGTGATCCACGCTATTTTTTAAATCGTATTTCCAAGTTTAATTAAAGTTTTATATGTTTTTTTTTATTCAATTGAAAGGTTAAAGTACAGAATAGATACAAAACACCCTCCCCTCCCCATGTTAAGAATGGCTTTTGAAATCATAACGTTATTATTTCAGCACGGATCACTCTCTGCATGAGTACCGAAAAGATACAAAATGAACAGAGTAATTCAGCAATCATTAGGTTAGGCTTACAAGTCTCGTGAGGTCTCGTTAGTACTTATATATTATAGGAAAAACAGACGATTCCATTCTCTTTATAGATAAAAACAATGGAGTCGTTTGCTTTTTTCTGTAGAAGGGGTTACATTGGGGAAATAGAATCTTCTACACTTACCTTGGAGTGGGGACCACAAAGGGGTTGACTGGAACTCTAGATAAATTTATGTTCCGCTTTAAGATCATGCTCATCTTCTGGCGCTTGATTTCCTCCAGTTGTTCTGAATATGAAGAAAAGTGCGACAGAAAATGAAAAAAGAATTTGCAGACAAGAATATTTCAAGAAACTATCTATCTATCTTTTGATATATCCATCTATTTACCTATCTATCTATGTATCTATCTATTGATATATCTATCTATTTACCTATCTATCTATCTATGTATCTATCGATCTATTGATATATCTATCTATTTACCCATTTACCTATCTATCTATGTATCTATCTATTGATATATTTATCTATTTACCTATCTATTTATGTATCTATCTATCTACGGCTGATTTTCTGAATTTGTCACATCTGAGTTCTCATCTATCGCCATTGTCTTACTCAAGTCAAACTGAATATGTATATACATATATATATATATATATATATATATATATATATATATATATATATATATATGTGTGTGTGTGTGTGTGTGTGTGTGTGTAGAGAGAGAGAGAAAGAGAGAAAGAGAGAGAGAGAGATGGAGAGAGAGAGATAAATAAAAAGGAACCAAACGTGTTATGTGTTCATTAAACGTTTCGTCTTTATTTTGAGACTTCCTAATAATAAAATTAATAATAAAGATGAAACGTTTGGTGAAAACATAACTCGGTTTGTTCTTTTTTATTTCACTATTTTATCGAAATACTATTTCGATTATTGTCGTCATATATATATATATATATATGTGTGTGTGTGTGTGTGTGTGTGTGTGTGTGTGTGTGTGTGTTTGTCTGCATGCGATTATACATATAGAGAAAATAGGACTCAGAAGCAGTCCCCAGTCGCATATATATCCTAGTCAGTGGAGATGACGTTATGTTTTTTGTAGTTCTTGCTAGGAATTGTCTACATCTTCCTATATACAAATGGTCACTATCTGATTGATACGGATATATATAGTCTTGAAAAAGCCCGCAATAAATGGACGAAATGTTGACGAATTTTAGATCTCTCCACCTCAGCTTTTAATACGATAAATGTTGGATTTTTATCTCTGTTCATAATCATACTATCGATATGGAGGACCATATATATATATATGATCACACATTTGAAAATTCTTTTTCAAAGTGAGAAAGAACATAAAATTCCTTCTCTCTTCACTCACACATGGCCTATAACCTGTTTCCGCACCATTTTTTAACTCAATCCTGATGATGTCCCTGAAATAGGGACGAAACGTTGATAACCATTTATCTATTTTAGGTTTTCCTTCTTCCTATGGGGTCCCGATTTCGAATCTCGCTAGATTCAGCCACTTTGATAAGGCATAGACGACGAAATATGTGTCTGTGAATAATTAATTATATTTTTAAAATTACGCATGATATTTATGGCATAATCGCGTTGACATACCGGTTCTCGTCAGATCACCAAAGGTAAGCAACGTTGAGCCTGGTTAGTACAAGATGGGTGACCGTTTCGGAATTCTAGGCGCTGTCTGTACTCTCCGCCTATCTCGACATTTGTTTCCAGTCGTCCTGTACATACACTTCACTTGCCACTAATATTTAACAATGTCCACTCAGGAGAGATGTGGTTGGAGATTGTGTGCCTCCAGCCAAAAACATTTCACGCGCAGGCACCTCTTCATGCGTATCCATAGTCTGTCAAAGACTGAAGGAGCCGTTTTACACACACACACACACACACACACACACACACACACACACACACACACACACACACACACACATATATATATATATCAGGGTGGGCCAAAATAGGGTCCTATTTTTAAAAATTCATGAATTCATGTAAGTTTTAAGAAGTGTTTTTCAGCCAAAATTTGTTTTGTTTATTTCAAAAAAATCTCGGAAGGGTCAGTCTACACACACATAAAGTTTGGTGAGTTTAACTTTTATTTTGTGGAAGTTATTCAAATTTAAAGATAGGACCCTTATTTTGGCCCACCCTGTGTATATATATATATATATATATATATATATATATATATATATATATATATATATATATATATATATATATATGAGGTATGAATATATGATATAAATATAAAGATTTATATCATTATAATATTAAGTTATAACCAAAGCAAGTCATCAGCTTTACAATTGTTTCAAAAATCTGCATAGCGATAAAAATGAAACACTAGATTTTAAAAACAAATTCCTTTCTTCAAAATCATTATATAACAAATATAAAATGGGTAAAACTTGAGTAGGAAATATGTCATATTCGAAAATATCAGGATCAAAACATATTCATCACCTGCTCATAACGAATATACAGTTATTGTCATAGAAAAATGTTCAAAGGGTCCCAAATCCAAATGTAATTAAAAGAAAAATGCCATAGGAAACAAAATTAACATATCAATTTTCTCTCTCTCTCTCTCTCTCTCTCTCTCTCTCTATATATATATATATATATATATATATATATATATATATATATATATATATATCGGCATTTGTTTCAAGTCGGCCTGTACTTCACTGGTCACTGGTATTTAACAATGTCGTCTCAGGAGAGGTGTGGTTGGAGATTGCGCACCTCCTGCCACAAAAATTTCATGCGCAAGCAACCCTTCGTGGGTATCCATAGTCTGTCCAAGACTGAAGGATGGAACAATAAAATTGTTTCCCTAGAAAAGACGACATGATTCCATTTACGTTTGATGAAAACTAGTTTTCTTTTTATTTTTTTGCAGACCATCTACTAGTTGGTATATAGTGTACAAATCCCAAGAGTGATATGAACCTTCTATCATGCCTGAAAATTACACAATATTCAACGAGCAAGGTCGGTGATCCGCCGCTGTAAAACACATGCTTTCTACTGATCCAAGTTATAACAACAGCATCATTGCTAGCACCCTAAAAATGTAAATACGGATGGTTAAATACTTGAGGCCACAGCTCAATGAAGTTTCTGGCCATGGTTATTGTCTTTGTTGTGGTTTCAAGTGAGGACTGCATCATACTACCCCACATCTTTAAAGTCAGCTTGAAGGTCAACATCAAAGCGTACCTGGATGTGCTGAGGCTGAATATATGTCAGCTGTACTACATAATCGAATTACTTGAATTGATTTTTTCAATAAAAGTTTTTAAATAAAGCTGTAGTGTTGTTTTCTTTAGGGTGACACTTTTATCGTTATACAATATATATATATATATATATATATATATATATATATATATATATATATATATATATATATATTATACTGTTGGTAGAATCTTTTCAGTAACTACTACAACAACACAATATGTCATTCCAAAAAGTGCTCAATGCATGAAACCGAGCAATATATAAAAAAAGTGCTCAATGCATGAAACCGAGCAGAATATTAACGAATTAATCATACCATCGATTTATATATTGTAAACATTTCCAAATACATTCATTGAAAAAATTATAAGAATATTAACGAATTAATCATACCATCGATTTATATATTGTAATATGCTTTATTATTTTTTTTTATTTATTTATTTATTTTTTTTTTGATGGTGGATGGTTTTTGGCCTGATGAGGTGATTTTCCATGCTAGGGGGTCATTGAAACACGTTTCCTAATGTGTAGCCAATAGCTCTCCAACAATCAATATATACATATATATATATATATATATATATATATATATATATATATATATATATATATATATATATATATATATAATTATTACTAACTAGCTAGCAAACAGTATGACGTAATTCAAAATATTAAGTGAAATAAAACATTTACCATATTGGAATTGGTTCTCATTCTGGTACCAAAATCTGTCACCATATTTGGTGTCATACATTTGCTGGGCGATAATGCATGCAAACGTTGGTCCCAAAACGGCATCCTCAAGTTTGTTCTCAAGGCTGGCGCCAACATATAAATCAACGTCATCTTCAGTTCTTTATGAAATATGAAATCAAAAAAGAAAGAAAAGAGGATGAAAAACGTAGATTATGTTGAAAAATCTTTTTAAATAAAGAAAATAGATAATAAATTATTTTAAATGCAAATTCACAGATTGTAAATATTATGACTCTGTAAATGTTGGAATTGAAAATCAAATTTCCTTGTTTTACTCAACTGGGTGTTAAGCCTAATGTATATTCATACAGACTACATAATTAAAATGTTGAGTTCTTGATGAGCCGTTTCACTTAACCCTTATCCTCGAGTGGTCCCTGGGCCTTGATAAATGGTGATGCCTATGTAAAAATAAAAAGAGAAAAGTGGATTGGATTTGTTGTGCTCGATTATGCATTAATACTCTTTAGAAAACCAAGAACCTACTCTTTCCACCTTACACTGGGTATTATACTTAATCATATACAATTAAGTATTGGTCGCAGATATTACATTATGACATAATATGGTTCAAGAAGGGTTGATATGCCACGTAAACACTAACTAAATCAGTTATTTAGTGTTAAATCTCCACTTATATTGTGTTATGACATAAATAGCCCAAAAGAAGTTGATATGCCGTAGAACAGATGAACTTTCTAATCTATATATATAAAAGCGAAAATGTATGTATGTATGTGTGTATGTTTGTGTGTCTGCTAAACAACTTTCAACAGACACGACAAAAATTCACAAACTCGGTATTATATTGAAGCCCTATCGTTCGCTCAAAAAATATCGAAAAATTGGCCAAAAACGTTCATTTTTTCACCCCGAAATCGACAATTTTCGACAGGGGGGGGGGTTCAACAAAAACGGCCCTCTCGACCGGTTCTACACATGCGCCAGATGACGTCATGACCTGATTTACATTAAATAGTTGAAGGTCGGTCGATTAGCGCGTTGGTTCATTATCTAAACGTTTTGGGTTCGAATCGTGGTGTGAGATGTCTTTTTTTTTTCGATTTTTTAAATTAAAATATTGAACCAGTGTTATTTAAGACATTTTTCATGTAACGTTCGTTTTTCTATTTATTTTTACTTCGCTTATCCACCCCCGACCACACACCCAAAAACACCCGGTTACCCACCGATTTTTTAAGTTTTAATATCGAAACAGGCTTATTTAAGCCGTTTTTCACGTGTTCGTACTGTTTTCATCGTTCGTTTGCCTTACGTTAGTTTTTTTTTGTTTTTTTCCGCTTATAAGTGTTAACGTTGTTTTCTTTTTTACTTCGCTTATAACAAACAAACCTGGTCATTGACGTCGTCGTCGTCGTAACGCTCGACGACTTCCGGCCGCGCACCTGTCAATTTGCTTCTTACTTAAATAAATTCAAACATCTTTCACTAACTCATTTTGGCTGGCCGATTTTATTTTCAAACTTCGCCTCAGGGCTTCGGCTTCGATCCTACCCCCCCGGGTTCTTTTTTATTTAACACCACACACACCTACAAACACCCAGGCAACGCCGGGTACCCTCGCTAGTATAAATATAAACCATAAAGACTCGACTAATTCAAATTCTGATTAGAAATACGTTTAAAAAATATAAAAATGAGGAGAAATAACCTTTTAGTACGAGCGCATATTTTCCCAGACAAACGATTTCTTGCTTTGCAAGTGACTCATACCAAAATGGTGTTGCCCAATCTGAAGACAAAAATAATTCTGAACAAACCCTTGATTCAAGCACTTGGTCTTGATCTGCCAGCCATGACTGAATAGAAATCTTAAGTAATTCGTAATTATATTCTTAGTATCGTCTGCATTGAAGATTGAAATTTCAACATCCTGAACACTGTCACATAGAACTGATTATTACTTTAGAACTTTTATCCTTGTGGAAAGATTCTTGAAGTATTCCAAGTAAGAATAATTGTATTTATAAACAAATTAATCTAATTACAATTTTTGGTCCTCCGACAATAGGAGGGTGGACTGTACATTTACCCTTGTCCGTTCGTCCGTTCATCTCTCCACAATTTTCTCAATAACTACATCTTGGAATTTTAAAAAATTTTGCACAAACATTAAACATGCTATGAGTAAAAAAGTAACAGAAGAGATTTTCCAGGAAAACTCTGGTTGCCTTTCGGGTTAAAATGGCTAAAATTAACACTTTTGTACTTATTAAAAAAATTGATGCTTTGGATTTTTATAAAACTTTCTGAAAAGTTGTAACAAACTGATTTCTGTATAATTTTGTTTGTCTATACTTTGCAATAACTCTTGGGTGTGCCCCTTGGGCTCTTTTAGGGCTAATAAAAACACTCCATTTTTGGGACTATTTTACTATATTTGTCCAAAATTTTCTGTGTGTGTCTATTTAGCAGTTTTGCAGGGTGCTGAACTTAAATTTAAATATGTTAAGGCCTTGGGGACTTTTGAGGTTAAATGGGGGTAGGCAAATGATGAACTCAGTCATTTCCTATTTTGCATGGTGCAGAATTTAAATTTACACGTGTTAAGGCCTAAAACTGCACCGTTTGTTCATTTTTACCAGGATTTGACATCTCATGGGGACGTTTGGGGCTAAATGGAGGGGGGTAAATGCTGAACTTAGTCATTGTTGTATGCCTCGTTGACTGTGCACTCTCTTTTATGTAAATGAAATTAAAATATATTTTTTCTAAATTATAAAATTTCAAACCGTACAGTGTCTAGTAAACATTCGTTTTCTTTTCTATTCAATTATTTTATTTTAATTATGAAAAAAATACTTTTATTAATTATTTCTCTAAAATATACGTATTTAATTGATTTTAATTGATTTTACTTTATTTTAATTTATTTTAATTGATTATATTAATGAAAAAACTTTTTTTAAATCAACATACGTCAATGAAAATATTTTTATGTGTTAATCTATATTTTCATCGCATCTTCAGTATAGTTTAGTATAAGCCACTTTCAGAGCAAACAGTCAAACAGTCTTCAAATCCAACATAAACAAATTCCTGATGAACCGCCCCCTTAAGTAATGACACTTTATCAAATCTCCAATACTAATGAATACTGCAACACTATCCCATTGATTATTGTACACAAAATAATCCTTATCTCCGAGTGGCTTCTGGGCCTTTATAAGTGGTGACCTCTATGTGAAAAAAAAAAAAAAGTTCAGCCAATGAATAAAATATTATAGTAATGTTGGACAATGCCAGGTTAGCAGAATTGAGATAGTTGCTCAGTGGTAGACATGAGATACCAGAATGAAGGCAGGGAGAAATGTAGTAAATGTACAAGTCACTGCTAGAGATTTGAAGAGAAGTGAAACCCTGAAAAATTGTCCAATTCACAAAAAATAATTGATTCCCATGTTTTTTGAACAGCAGCCAGTTGGTGTCAGCCACCTATGCTAGGCAAAATCTTCTCACCTATCTTTCTATCTGCAGTGTAACATTTGCTGTGGTCCTGATGTCTACAGCGCTGCGGTTGTTCATATAAAACTGAGAGTATTTTCATGATTTCAGTTGACATCTTCAAAGATTACAACGTTTTTACATCTTGGCTGCCTGAGATGACGCCGCTTCAACTCCTCTCTTGAGTCATCCGTTCTCTCCGATGTCCAGCTAACGACTGACTAAAATCTTCTCAAATCTACATCTCATTACGTGTCTCAGACCTACAGCTGATGTAACCTCAATCTAGTTACTTGTGTATGCAAACCAAAATCATGTTTACATCTATTTTCTATTTTCACATTCTTTTTGTAGCAATATTATTATTTCTGCTGTCAATCACCTTTTCCCAATCTAGTTGTTTATTTTTCTAATCATAATAATCGATCGAGCGACACGCCGTCGCTCGAACCAACTACTACTACTACTACTACTACTACTAATTATGTTTTGACCATTAGCCCTGTTTGCCACAGTTAACACAGATACTTCGATATGATCACAGCCCAAAGGGTCATAACATTGCACTTGTGTCTAATCAAATAGACGCTTTTGCTTTGGAATGACATAATTGGCTGCCTCTTAAATTTCTCTTGTTTTTGGATGTTTTAAATTTTTATTTCGATTTTCTCATTATGTAATGAATATTTGTTATTGTTCCGTATTTCATTCTAAATACTACTTTTTTAAGAGGATTTAAAAAAAATTTCCTTTGAAAAAGTTATTTAAGAGTTTTTGGTTCGAAATTTTAAGATTTATTTTTTATTTTCAATTACCTACAATGAGATGGTTACATAGTGGGAGTAGGAGGAGAAATACAGATGAAGAGAGAAATAGCGAAAGAGACATGTATATACCAATAGAGAGTGAAAATATTATTTATACTACTTATACTAAACTCTGTGTCTGCTTGTCACGATATTTGTTTGTTTGTCACGTTATTTGAGGACTTATTTTATACTAATAGACCAGATGGAAGTGTCAGAAAGTTAGTTTTATTATTAGTGCTCTGGTGGCCTCCTTGTTTAGTAATCTTTTAAACCATCACATTTCAGGTGAAAACATTATTACTTACATCTCAAAGGCAAGATAAGTTACTTTTCTACTTACATGGATAAATTTCTATGTTTTAATTTATTTTAAAGTGTTTTTCTTACAAATAAAGCAGTATACAATATATTACTGTTACCAAAGACAAGATGTTACTCTTAAATAAGAAAATAAGGTTCTTGTACAGAATTTTACCGACAGAAAAAAAAAGTCAAAATCTTAACTATGACGGAAAGAAAATGTAGTACAACAAAAAATCACATAAAACCATCGAGTGGGGCCTTCTCCAGGGCATCACTAAGGCATTCTCATTGTAATACCAGGAATCTGTTGAATATCACCAGGGCTTCACACGCACACACGCACACACGCACACACGCACACACACACAAAAAAGAACATAATTAGGCTGTTAGAGATGAAGTCGTCAGAAAATGTTTGTGGTGAGAGTACAAAGAATTTTAAATGTTTTATTTGTATTATTCGAATTATTCAGAATACTCTTCTCATCTTGAGTTTTAGTTTTACGTTTTGGCCGATGCAATCTCCGACCTTCTTCAGGTGTATATTATTGAATTGGGAATCTTTCTGTCAAACTCAGGAATCTTTCTGTCGAATTTGTGAATCTGCACAGAATTTTAAACAGAGCCCTTTATTTAATCCAAATGGATTAGAATACTCTCGTTCCATCAGTCTTGGTGATACTAAGAATACAATTCTGAATTACGTAAAATTTCTACCCGGGCATGGCCAATAGAACAATAGCATATTATTCCAAGTAAATAAATAGTTCTGTTAAAAATTCCATGCAGATTCCTAAGTTTGGGAGAATGGTTCCCGGATTAAACAGAAAGATCCCCGAGTTCAACCTGTAAAAGGTTTCATCAGTTCAAACATTATAAAAATAGAATAGTAGTCTGAATAATCCTAAATAATTCAAATATTTATCCTCATCTTAAAATCTTTTTTTTTTTTTTACAAAGGAGTCACCACTTATCAAGGCCTGGAGGCCACTCGAGGATAAAGGTTACTGAGTATACCGTAGTTAATGGGAAAATGTCATAGTAATTGTTAGTAGTGGAAATTTGGTAAATTTGATTACTTAAGAGGTCAGCCCATCAAGAACTTGTTTACATTGGACTTGAAGACAACCATATTGTGGTCAGTTGGAAAGCAGGAAAACAGAACAGAGTTCCACAGGTGTGCAGTTCTAAGAAAAAAGCTTTGTTCATGGAATCTACGTTTAGGTTTAGGCACAGATAGAGTGAGGGAAATTATTGATAGTTTTCAGCTAGACGAGTGTTTTTCAGGAGAGTCAGGGAAAGGGATGGAGCTCAGACGAGCACTTGCCATGAAAATAACGATAAAGCAGAGACTACGGAAAGGAGGTTGCAGGGAAAAGAAAGTCTATTTTGAACTCTGCTAAGGCAGGATAAGGTGCTTTTAGCAGCTCCTGCCCAGATAAGAAAATAGAAGAAAGAACTTCAATAAAACCAAGAAAATAAAGAAATAAACTTACATATACATCGTTTGCAATGCTGTAAGAATGTTACTTCTGTGCGTATTTGAATTGTAGCTAAATGTAAATGCACTAAGTCCACAATAATTTCTCCATGCTGTATATGAAGGGGTACCATGATCTCGATTTCTTTCAATATCGATGGCTATCAGATCCAAACCATTTCCCATATTCTTGATTGTTTTTGCAACTCTCATATCATTGGATAGCTGGGAATGTTTTTTTATGGTTCCCATGACGAGAGAAGCCATGCTGCTTTGACAACTATACAATCTATCTGGGCTTCTAAGTGCTTCACTTAAATTCATCATAAGTGAAAACTCGCAAGAAAGTGAATTAATCCCAGAGTTGCAGATACCATCGGTGTTTCTTCTTGATGTGTCTCTACCATTTTGGTCAAATAAAATGACATCGTCGAGCATAAGGTGTGCTTGTCGAAATGCAGCTGTTGTATATTCATTTGCGGTGGACCCATCAACATTAGACAGATAGTCTGAAATAAAGAATTAAAAAAAAACCTTGAGTAACAAAATTTAAAAAATGCATTTTCTA
The DNA here is from genome assembly GCF_053919585.1 of Euprymna scolopes. Taxonomy (NCBI): domain Eukaryota; kingdom Metazoa; phylum Mollusca; class Cephalopoda; order Sepiida; family Sepiolidae; genus Euprymna; species Euprymna scolopes. Next base: position 34,181,148 of record NC_136485.1, on the reverse strand, counting down.
ATCTCCTCCTCCTCCGCCTCCATTCCAAAGAATTTCTCTGACTCTTATATCATTCATCGTTGAACAAGCAAGTATTAAATTATCAGCATATAGCATTCCCAGACAAACCATACCAAAGTCTCTGGACAATGCTCCCAAGACATTAATGAAAAGCAACAAACTCAATACAGAACACTGTATGGCTAATAATTATAAACTAATGATGGCTAAAAGTCATAAACATTTGTGAAGACCAAGGGAAGTAAAATGAATGCTAACCCAACGATGATGATGATGGTGATGACGTTGCTGTTGCTGCTGCTGATAATGATGACAATGTGTGTGGGTAGGATGAGTGAATCTTGAAGACATGTGTTGCATGGAGAGAAATGATATGAAAATGATACAATGGATGTGGAATGTGAGTCTTAAGACATGATTAGATCTGATGACCTCAGAGGAAGCTTAGAGCAATGTGTACAGGAGAAGTTGATAGTATGACCATGTTGAAAAAATTGATAACAATTTTTGAGTTAGCATATGTAAAAAAAATTGAGGCAGAATGTTTAGTTTAAAAAGGAAAATATGAGAAAAAATGATATGGATGAAAGTGAAAAAGAGGGATGAATAAAGACCTGGCCAGAAATTGATAGTTTGATGTCATTTTCTTAAAGCCGTCCAGCATATCCCAGCATATAAAATGAACGTCAAACCAAAGATGATGATGATGATGATGATGATGATGATGATGATGATGATGATGATATTTGTTGGTAGGTCTATTTGTATTTCATCGTCGGACGATTTCTCGTATCCGAGAATTTCAGTTTCCCCTTCCCTCACTGTTTGGATCGCACGTTGTTCAGCACGATTTTTTCTTGCCTGCCTTTTGATCTCCACCAATCTTCTTGCTTCCGCTTCGTATCCTTTGGTACCGTGCATGATGGATTGGCGCCACAGGCACTGATCCTGAGCTGTTGTTTCCCAGATGTGAAGATCAAATCCGGCGCTTTCTAAGGTGGACTTGAGTTGGTCCTTATATCGCTGTAGAGAGTGGCCGATAGATCTTTTTCCTGTGGCTTGCTCCGAGTACAGGGTTTGTTGAGGGAGCCTGTTTTCATCCATTCTGAGGATGTGCTCCAATCAACGGAGTCTGTGCCTCATGGTGGTGGCCTCAATACTGCAGCTGTTTGCTTTCTCAAGAACACTTGTATTGGTTACATAGTCATAATGTTACATAATAAGGTCTGTCCCCTTTTCATGTAAGTATAAAAATAGAGAGATTTAGTTAAAATGAAAATGAAATATAATAGACGAAATTCGAACCTCGTAATTTAGGTTTACAAATAGATTACGAAAGAGAATTAGCGAATGGAATGTGAAAACAAACCATTGTTTAGCTTAGAAATAAAATAGTTTCAAGAAAAGAATGTGCATTGTCAATTCTGTTATGAACATTCAATTGAAGAATGCAACTTGAAGATAATTTAATAAACATGTTTTTAACATATTGGAAATATAGGTTACTGCGAATATAGGTTAAAATTTCTTTTGTAAACAAAGGAAAAAGTTTTGGACACGCATTTCCAGAACACGTTAAAGAAGACACATGTTTTAACATGTGTATGACGTCATGGAAAATGGGAAGTTCTAGAGATAGTAAGAAACTTTAGAGTTAAGCGAAGAGAAACTGAGAGAGAGTCTGAGGACGACAGACGACAGTTCAGACATGGGATTCGAACGTCTAGAAGCGAGACGGTCACTTTTGAAACTTAGAATGTGAAGCTTTGAATTCTTGACTCAGAAAACCACGACCGGTCCGGAGAAGAAATAAACCCATCATGGGTTTTTTTAAACGTCGTCTTTGTGTTGTAATTCTACCAAAAGGTAAAGTGGAAATTGTCATTATATGTCTTCTATATCATGTGGTTTAAAATGTCTTTACATACGCATCTCATATCTTTAATGTGAATACTAAGACTGTCTGAACACTGTTTCCTCAATCAAAGAGCTTCTACTGAACATTTTTATATATATAAGAAAATCTTTATAACATGAACAATCTCTCTTACAACACATCTCTCTCTAAGACTCTAAGACTCTAAGACTCTCTAAGACTCACACTTTTATAAGACTCACTTTTAGCAAAATACAATAACAACGAATAAAAACAACAATAATAATAATGAATAACAATGTAACAATACTATTTGATATTCAGTATAGCTCGAAGTTTTTGTTGGTGGAATTTTTCGAGTTTAATGAGATCACTTTGGTGCATAGTCCAGGTCTCACACCCATACAAAAGCGTAGGGATAACAATCGCGTGGTATACCATGAGTTTAGTTTGATATATGTTTATTTTTAAGATGCGCTTCATCAGTTTTCTGAAAAATCCATAGGCAAGTCCAATTCAGCTTTCTATTTCATTCTCAATTGAGCATTTTTCCTCGAGAGTGAGGAAAGACCATAGACTCTGGAACTCTGTCATTGGGAACCATGGGCTTGGTAAATGCAACTCAAACGGTCACCTGTTGTTAGGATTTTGCTCAGAATTTGAGCTATTCATTACCAACCTTCAGTTCCAGTTCCCAAATAGATTTAAGACCATGTGAAAACATCATCAATCACAGCATTGGCATCTTCTCAACTATGTCATCGTCCGCCCGAAAGATTTTTTATCCACATTACTAAATCAGCACTCAGTGTAGATGACTGTTGGACTGACCACTATCTGGTCATCACACGTGCTAAATATACCAGCAGAAAGAAGCTATTCGTATGTATCCCCTCACTAATCTCAGGCTATTAAATCCAAGAAGTTGATATTTGGTAGGAATTAAATATTGAGTTTAGAATGGATTGGCTTTGTTGTATTCGATTATTCATTAATACTCTTTAGAAAACCAAGAACCTACTATTTCTGCCCAACACTGGCTATCATACTGACTTGTGTTAAAATAATCGTATACAATTAAGTATTAGTCGCAGATATGACATTATGGCATAATATGGTTAAAAAAGGGTTGATATGCCACATAAAAAAAAAATAACTAAACTCGTGCAGCTATTTAGTTTTAATCCAGACGAAATTTCCGCTTATATTGTGTCAATCTGAAGACAAAAAGAATTTTGAACAAACCCTTTAAACTGACTGTTTTAAGGTTCTCATAATAACTTATTCTTGTAAATGATCGGTCACGAAGCATGGAGCTCAAGTTAAAATAGTTTAAATGTCATTTTCTTAAAACCATCCAGCATATCCAGTATATAAAATAAACGTTAAACCAAAGAAGATGATGATGATGATGATGATGATGATGTCTGTTGGTAGGTCTATTCGTATGTATCTATCCCCTCACTAATCCAAGGCTATTAAATCCATGAATTTGATATTTGGTAGGAATGATTCTCCACAAACTGTTTTAAGGTTCTCATAATAATTTATTCTTGTAACTGATCGGTCAAAAAGCATGGAGCTCTTGTTAAACATCATTAAATTCTAGATTTTTATGAAATGCAAACCTTAATTACATTACATAAAATGAACCCAATTCTCAATGTTGGTAGTATTTTGATTATCTTAAGACTTCCAAAATGAACAATTCTTCTAAATATACGTTATATAAGATCTAATTTAACATGACCAACAATATAGTATATTACATTATATATTAAAATATGTTTATCAGTCAGCATTTACGTTACATCGGATATATCGCACGATACATTATCGTATATTACATTATATATTATAATATATTATATACAATATGTATATTATATTACAATATGTTTATCAGTCAGCATTTACGTTACATCGGATATATCGCACGATACATTATCGTATATTACATTATATATTATAATATATTATATATTATATACAATATGTATATTATATTAAAATATGTTTATCAGTCAGCATTTACGTTACATCGGATATATCGCACGATACATTATCGTATATTACATTATATATTATAATATATTATATATTATATACAATATGTATATTATATTACAATATGTTTATTAGTCAGCATTTACGTTACATCGGATATATCGCACGATACATTATCGTATATTACATTATATATTATAATATATTATATATTATATACAATATGTATATTATATTACAATATGTTTATCAGTCAGCATTTACATCACACGAGATATATCGCACTATACAGTATATTACATTATATATTATAATATATTATATATTATATGTTCATCAGTTAGCATTTACGTTACACCGATTCTATATCGCATTATACAATATCGTATATTACATTATCTTCTTCTTCTCTATCTTCTTCTATTTATCTATTCTATTCTATCTATCTATCTATCTATCTATCTATCTATTCTTCTTTTCTATCTGTATTCTATCTTCTTCTTCTAGATATCTTCTATCTATTCTTCTGTCTTCTATCTATCTTCTATTCTTCTTCTATTCCATCTATCTATCTATCTATCACTCTATCTTCTTCTATCTTCTTCTTCTATCTATTCTATCTATCTATCTATCTATCTATCTATCTATCTTCTTCTTCTTCTTCTTCTTCTTCTATTCTATCTTCTATCTTCTATTCCATCTTCTTCTATTCTTTCTTCTTCTCCTTTCTTCTTTTCTATCTATCTATCTTCTATCTTCTATCTATCTTCTATTCTATCTTCTATCTTCTTCTATCTATTCTTCTTCTTCTTCTTCTTCTTCTTCTTCTTCTATCTATCTATTTATCTTCTATTCTATCTATCTTCTATCTATTCTATCTATCTTCTATCTTTCTTTTCTGTTCTTTTCTATCTATCTTCTTCTTTCTTCTATCTTCTATCTTCTTCTATCTATCTATTCTTTCTATCTATTCTTCTTCTTCTATATATCTTTTTCTTCTATTCTATCTATCTATTCTTTCTATCTATTCTTCTTCTTCTATATATCTTTTTCTTCTATTCTATCTATCTATCTATTCTTTTCTTCTATCTTCTTCTATTCTCTCTCTCTCTCTCTCTCTATATATATATATATATATATATAAATGAAGTAATTTATATATATATATATATATATATATATATATATATAGATAACATGAAGTAATTTTTTCCTCTCTGAGTTTGACCTTAACAGGATTGAAACTCAAGCCATTTCATGCAAATGTAAAATGCACAAACTGCAGCACATTATCTAAGGTGTGCTATAGATCTATGACCTCTACATTTGCTCGATATTCGTACATTCCTATATTTTTCCTGGTGACAGTTCACTACCAAAACCTGTAATATCACTGAAGTTGTAAAATCTTTTCTCTCCATTTAATTCCTCCTCTTCCTGCTCCCCATTTACAGCGCCCCTTCGTCGTTCACGAGGAACGAATACAAACGCACACCGGTTAGGGGTTTTGTAGTTACATACACATACTTAAATGCTTCCCACTACAGGAAACGCACGACGCATGATTATATATTGCTTATTTACAATTTATTTCGAAACATTATTACACTAGCATACAAAAAACGTTTCTCTCCTTTTCTTTTCCTTTCGTTAACATATAATATATCCTTTCCTTTACGGTCCATTTCGTTTCGTTCGCAGCTTTCTTTTCCTGTTTACTTCTTTCCGATTACTGTTTTACGTATTAATTTTCCGGTTAACGCATTACAAAATGTAAAATGTCCATTTGTCACAGCTATTACGAACAAATCAATCTCGATTAGTCACAAATCAATTTATGTGTGCTTTGACATATTTACCGACTCACATCGATCATTACTACATTTAAACATGTAAACAATGCATTTCTATATGCATCTCTTTAGACCGACGTTCCGTATGCTTTTGTTTCGTTTCTTTTAATGTTCCCATTTTTCAAATTGCATCGCGGTTGTAAACATCGTTATGATATAACTCATACCAAAATAAATTTCACTACTGACGCTATTTTTCGCACAAACTATGTGTTTTCTTTTGGGTAATATTTACTCCATTAGATTATAATTATCTTTGAATTATACAAAGAATACTAATCTGTTTGTGCTAAAAATAGCGTCAGTAGTGAAATTCATTTTGGTATGAGTTATATCGTAACGATGTTTATAACGGCGATGCAATCTGAAAATGGGAACATGAAAAGAAACGAAACGAAAGCATACGAAACGCAGTAAACCGGAAGGTTGTGTTTTTAGAGATGCATATAGAAATGCATTTTTTACATTTTTAAATGTAGTAATTCTCGATGTGAGTCGGTAAATATCTCGAAATGGATTTTTACCTTGCATTTACTTAACTTCAAAAATTAACTGAATTGGTAAGCTCGCACAAAACAAAAATCTCATCACTTTCTTTCCCTCACGTGTACAAACACTTTCTTCCACGGGGGAAATTACGTTAGGTCCTTAATCTTCAAATTCCTATTTCAGTCACCTAAATTAATTAGTGTGATAGGAGCTTAGGAAATTTCGGCATAGAATGATATGCCCGTACATTATTACATTACGGTAAAAACATCGTTCACATTCCACAAGTCAACTTCGATAGGTTTCCGGGTATGCTGACACGGTTACGGGTTGTCTATTTCGAAAGCCTTTCTTAACAGGGGGACGTTTTAGGTGTCTATTCCGAGACCAGTTTAATTGGAAATGTTTCGCTTTAATTAATAAGACTGGGAAAGTTTTACATGGAACATTTTTGCTTATAAAAAACAGACAATCACGTGACATATTCATCAGGGTTTATTATGGGCGTGCGCCATTTGATAACCAAAACAAACCCAAAATATTTATTGTATAAAAAAAAATATCAAAATATAATTGGACAAGCATTTAGTGAAAAATTTGCGTTAAAAAATTATACTTTTAAATCAACAATTTCGTAATGAAAGCAACATCGGATTTTTATAAAATAGTTTCTTTTTTTCTCGGATAAATAAATATTCGAAAAGTTCTTTGGAAATTAAAGCAACTACATAATTGGAAAAAGATTAATTTAAAAGTTTGCGTAAAATATTTAACAGTTTAATAAAACAATTTGGTAATGAAAGCAACATCGGATTTTTTTTTCCAACAAATAAATAATTGAAAACGTTCTTTGGAATTAAAACAACTTTGAAATTATTTTAAAGGATTGCTTCTTCTTCTTTTAACGGGGAAGTGGGTTGTTTTCTTTTCTTTAAATTTTGGGTTATTTATTTCATGCTTCGGCCATAGTCTAGCCAGGATTTGCACAGAAGGTGCGTGAAATAAAATGACGTCTACAATTTCGGCAATAAAGTGTAGAGGCACCGTTATTCTTTGGATTATATTCGTTGGGGGGGGGGCACAATTTGACACATAAAAATGAAATCAGATGGAGCGAAATTATAGTTTCCCTTCCATTTTTACAACAACCGAACAAATAAAGGGGATTGATTTACTAGGATTTTTATTATAAGCTGAGCAATTATTAAAATTATTTTACTGTTTTCGCATTTTCGTTACATTTGTTACTTTGTAATCGCTGGTAGCCCACTTTAAAAATTGAATACAAGACGAAATTAAACAGAATGGTACTCATGCAGAATTTGACCCCCCCCCCCCGATTCCATATCATTCCACGGGATTCAACCGAGCGTTGTTTAAATGTTGAAACACTAAATCAATATTTTATTTATTTATTTGCATAATTAATTAATTAATTCATGATGGGAGTATTTTTTCTGTTTATTTTCTGAACATCTGTTGACAAAAATTCCGTTTGCAAAAAGAAACGTTCACTGCCAATTTTCTTTAAAAAAAAAAAATGCAAATTTTCCTGCCAAAAAATATTTATGGTAAAAAAGGAATCTTTTTTGGCGGAAAAAAATTGCAGAAAATATTAAAAGTACATAAAAATACAAAATGCAATTTTTCTTGACGAATGTGTTCCATTTTAACAAACTGAGCCACAGCAACGCGTGGCCGGGAACAGCGGTATATATCATAATATGTTAATAAATCTGCATTTATATTACACCGGATATATCACACTATACAATATTATATATTATATCATATATTATAATATGTTTATCAATTAACATTTATGTTGCATCCTATATATCACATTATACAATATAGTATATTAATTATGCATTATAATATGTTTATCAGTCAGTATTTATGTTACACCGGATATATCACAGTATATAATATATTATATTGCATTATATGTTACAATATGTTTATCAGTCAGAATTTGTGTTACACCGGATATATCACACTATACAATATAGTATATTACACCACATATTATATACTATACAACATGATATATTACATTCGTTATATTATGATATGTGACATTATATATTACAGCAGATATATTTCTTTGTGAGATTCTAGGTTTAATATTCTTTTAAATACGATATTGATATTTTAAGTGGGTTATTTTCTTAAAAGCAAGAGATTATCTACTTACTATATTGAAAGGTAGAGTAAAGCTGAAAGTATTGCATATTATCTTCACCTAAAAGAAGTGGTAAAATCTCTTCATATGCAATATGTTGAAACTCGGCAATGACAATTTTCCTTGCCTCTTGAAATAGTGTCTCATTGTCCCAATCATTTCTTAGTTTGAGCAAACCATCCACAATATAATTATGTTCTCTGATCCAAAAAGTGTGATGTGTAGTTATGGTAATGACCGCACTGGCTCGCCGGTCGCCTAGTTGGAATGGAATAAAGAAAATAGGTTTGATTAATGAATAAATTTCTATTTAAAAACATATGCATTCTGTAGGAAAAATAACACACATTCCTTTAAACTCACATTAACACACTTACTACCTAAAATTTACACACACACACACATACATACATACATACATACATACACACACACTTGTGCATACACACATGTGCACGGACACACACATTTTCTAAGAACATAACCATAACCTTCATATGTGCAGTCAGCACCAACCCTATTCAGGGTTTAATCGGCTTCCTCCGAAGGAGGAAGTTCATGGGAGTATGAAATTCACAAGCGGTCCCCAGTCGCATGTATATCCCCGTTAGGGGAGATGATGACGTTAGGTTTTTGCAACTTTTTTGCAGGGAGGTGTCGACGTCCTCCTACATACATCACTTGGACTTCCCAAATTGGTCACCCATTTTAGTAATGACCAGGCTCGAGGTTGCTTAACTTCGGTGATCTGACGGGAACCGGTGTGTCAACGTGATTATGCCGTATTCATATGTATAATCAAGACAATACATGGCTATTCATAACAGTAGTATACATACACCAAAAATGATTTAAATTCTCTACTCAGTTAACAGGTTCACTGCAGAGGGGAATGCTAAGATAGACACAGGAGGAAGTAAAACACAATGGACAAAAGAAAGAGAGATGAATAAAGACCTGGATGTAAAACAGATATTTTACTGGAGATGCTGCCACTGCTGCTGCTGATGATGATGGTGATAGTGGTTTTTATACACCCTCTGATCACATTCCTTAAAACTCACATTTACATACTCACTACGTAAAATTTACACACACACACACACACGCGCGCGAACGCACGCACGCACGCACATTTTCTAGGAAAATACCCATAATCTCTATGTGTATAATCAAAACAATGCATTAATAATTAATGTATATAAGAACGGACACTAAAAGTGTATTTTTTCTTTAATTAAAAATAAATGAATAACTCTCATTGAACAGAACCAAGAAAACAGACATGATTAGCAATCACACTAATTATAATAATTAACGTGATTATAATAATTAATGTGATTAATAATTATATAATAATATTATATTATAATAATAAGTAAATAAATAAATATAATAATTATAGTATAATTATTATTATTATTATTAATAATAATTATAATAATAATGTGATCATAATAATTAATGTGATTTATAATTATATAATAATATAATATAATAATAATAATTAAATAAATATAATAATTATAGTATAATAATAATAATAATAATAATAATAATTATTATTATTAATTATAGTATAATACTAATAATGTGATCATAATAATGTGATCATAATAATTAATGTGATTAATAATCATATAATAATATGATATAATAATAATAATTGAATAATAAATATAATAATTATATTATAATTAATAATAATAATGTGATCATAATAATAAAGAAAACTGAGTTGATTAACGATCACATAATAATTAACGTGATTAATAATTATATAATAATATAACATAATAATAATAATTAAATAAATAAATATAATAATTATAGCATAATAATAATTATTAATAATAATATTAATAATAATATTAATAATAATAATAATAATTATTATTATTATTATTATTATAAAAGTAAAGTGATCATAATCATTAATGTGATTAATAATTATATAATAATATAATATTATAATAAGAATTAAATAAATAAATATAATAATTATAGTGTAATTATTATTATTAGTATTATTATAATAATTATAATCATTATAATAATAATGATATTATAATCAATAATAATAATAATAATAATAATAAAAAAAAAAAAAAAAAAAAAAAAAAATAATAATAATAATAATAATTAATGTGATTACCGAGAAAATAGTTTTGGAAGCACATGTATTGTATAAAAATCACACACACATACATTACCTAAAAATCACATTCATACACTCACTATCTACAATCTACATACACACACACACATATTTTCTAAGAACTTGCACATACTCTTCATGTGTATGTAAAACCAACACAATACATGGCTATAGATTGCATAAGTATACAAACCTAAGGAAATGATTTAAATTCTCTACTCATGCGTTACTAATCTTGATAAAATAGAATATCAAATAGGGAAATGTGTGCTGAACAGGAAACTTCGATAGTATGGCCACGTTGGAAGGGAACGAATGAGAGTTCTTCAGTTAGTAGATGTAGAACAGTTTAGGTTACATGTTCACTGCAGAGGAGAATGCTAAGATAGACATAGGAGGAGGTAAAAAAATCGATAAAAAAGAAGGATAAATAAAAATCATTTTTTTTTTACAAAGGGATCACCACATATCAAGGTCCGGAGGCCACTCAAGGATAAGGGTTAATGTGTGTTTTGTAGTTATTGGGACAGTTGCGTAATAATCGTTTGTAGTAGTGATTTAGTATAATTAGATTAATTACAAGGATGGTGAACAAGAACTTGTTTATGTTGGACTTGAAGATAATGATATTGTAGTCAGCTGAAGTGCAGACTGGCAGAACAGAGTTCTACAAGTAGGCAGTTCTAGGGAAGAAGCTGTGTTCATAAAATCCACGCTTAAGTGTAGGCAAAGATAGAGAGTAGAGGAATTTATTGATAGTGATTTTGGCTATACGAGTGTGTTTTTGTGAAGAGGAGGGACCACAGATTGGAACTCAGTCGAACACTTACCATGAAAATATTAATGCATGTAAAACAGATATTTAATTAGAGATGACGCTGCTGCTACTGCCGCCGCTGCTGCTGTTGCTGCTGATAATGATGATGAGGAGGAGGTGGGATTCTACAAACCCTCCGATCACATCGAATTTTATCAATGAAATTTTATCACTATTTTTGTTTTCTAATCCTGCTTTATAATTCATCAGTTGAGGGTGAGGAAATTAATGTTTTTAGCTAATGTTTTGATATTTGTCGTCCGAAGGGTCGATCTTCAAAACAATACCGATCTGGTAAAAATCTGTAGCTTCTGTCGAAAGTTTTAGGCATACATACATACATACATACATACATACATACATACATTTAAACAGATAGGTGGGATTTATATTATAGAAGATGACTCAGATACTTCATAAATGCCTATCCACTACCTCAGAATATTTCTTTCTGCTATGTCCATCTTCTGATTCATGCTTGTAAAATACTCACAGTAAGAACTCGTCTTCCATCACAATGGGGAAAAATCCTTTCCTTCTTCTATGTGCATAGGATCAGGAGGAATTTCCAAGAACAGAGCTTCTTTGCGAGGGCTTTCCTTCTATGGAACTCATTACCATGGGTTTATAATATACATATATGTAATATATCTTCAAAATTAATGTCGAAAGGTACAAGTTGCTAACTGGCACATAGGTAACCAAGTTTTGTTCATTTACTTACTCCTTCCATGTGCTTAGTGTAAGGAGAAATTTTCTAGATCTTGTGTTTGCATTATTATTTTATTCTGCAATGTTTTTCAAAATGGTTGGACAGTAGAAGCCAGACAAGACAGTGTTGCATAGATTGTCCTTCTTTCCACATTCGCAGATGGTTGGCCAGTTTTGAAACCTCAGTTAGTCAAAGCAAGTTTTGATCGTCCCATTCCTGCTCTTAGGCAGTTGAGTGTTTTCTATTTAATAGCAAACGGAAATGTACTCAACCAAAGCGTGATCAAAGGTTAGATAATGTCTAGAAGTGTAAGCCATGTTTAGTTTCAGAATAGTTTCCGATGGTTCGTTGTTCTAAACAAGTTTTGAGAGGTAACTAGTTTGCATTAGACAGAACAGTTTCTGACGGTTCGTTGTTACACACAAGTCCTGAGAGGTGACTTGTTTGCAGTAGACAGTTCCACAGAGCAAAATATTCTTACCGTGTCGAGACGGAAAAAACATGTGAAATTGCTACAGAAAAGATTTAATATTTATGGAGCAATTCTGGTTTCTGATTGGTTGTTAGCAGAACGTGAATTAATTCAATTCATCAGTTCTTAGCAGCATCGTTTATAAATAGAATCGTCCGACTGCGTGGGATCATACCCCATTATAACATTACTCTCTTGAGATGATGGGATGTCTCCTAGCGGCCTCGGCTGCATGGAGACAGGGTAGTACCAGTCAAGGATTCGTCACTTGACACTCAGCCCAACAGGTGAGGGGCCGGGAACCGGCCCAGCACCTGTTGGACTGAGGTACACCGCCTGGGTAATACCTAGGAGGTCAACCCTCCCAGGCCATGCCACCGGGCTTTCCGGTGGGGCAAGTTTATTGCTTGCTGCCTGAGGCGCCCCGACCAGGGAATGCCGACGGGGTTACTCAGGCAATTTTTAAAATTGCAGGAGTGCCCCTCCTTTAGGGGAGCCTGCGGGGTTCCCACTTTCCGGCCTTGTGCCACATTTTGCTGAGGTGGGTAGCAAATAAATATCTACCCCATTATAACACTCTTTTGATGGGATGTCTCCTAGCGGCTTCGGCTGCAGGGAGACAGGGTAGTACACGTCAAGGATTCGTCACTTGACACTCAGCCCAACAGGTGAGGGGCCGGGAACCGGCCCAGCACCTGTTGGACTGAGGTACACCGCCTGGGTAATACCTAGGAGGTCCACCCTCCCAGGCCTTGCCACCGGGCTTTCCGGTGGGGCAAGTTTATTGCTTGCTGCCTGAGGCGCCCCGACCGGGGAATGCCGACGGGGTTACTCAGGCAATTTTTAAAATTGCAGGAGTGCCCCTCCTTTAGGGGAGCCTGCGGGGTTCCCACTTTCCGGCCTTGTGCCACATTTTGCTGAGGTGGGCAGCAAATAAATATCTACCCCATTATAACACTGTTGTGATGAGATGTGTCTCCTAGCGGCTTTAGCTGCATGGAGACAGGGTAGTACAAGTCAAGGATTCGTCACTTGACACTCAGCCAAACAGATGAGGGGTCGGGAACTGACCCAGCACCTGTTGGACTGGGGTACGCCGCGTGGGTACTACCTAGGAGGTCCACCCTCCCAGGCCTTGCCACGGGGCTTTCTGGTGGGGCAAGTTAATTGCTTGTCGCCTGAGGCGCCCCTACAAGGGAATGCCGACGGCGATGCCCAGGCAATTTTTGATAAGAGTGCCCCTTCTTTAGGAGAGCTTGCTTATTTCCACCTTCCGGTCTTGTGCCACATTTTGGTGTGGTGGACACCAAATAAATAGCTACCCCATTATACGTCCAAAATATTGCAACATCCTCCCTATTTTTAATAATGGGGAAGTCCCTTGTGTTCGTTCTGCTCAAAAATAAATATATATTTTTATATTCAATTATACATAACAAAAATTAGAAATCATTTGGATTTTAGAATTTTAGCATGTAAAAAGACGCCATTTTTAATTGTGTTCAAATGTCAAAACAGATATATGTGTACAGAGAAGAGAAATAAAAGAAATGGAAAGTATTTTAACCTGAAAAAAGGGGTGGGTATGTGAAACAAGAAGCCATTTCTTAAATTTGATTATGCAGTTTTGTAAAAAAATGAAAAGAAAAGAAAAACGCATACATATAAATAAATATACATAAAAATAAACATACATGCAATATGTACCCGTTTAAAGAGTTTTTTTCTGTTAATGAAAACAATGCAAAAAGATATAGGACATTTTTGAAAAATAAGATAGAAAACTAATGTGCGCAAAAAAATAAAAGTCAATTGTAATTTCTGCGCGCCTTAAAATAAGCATACAAAAAGTAGTTTGTCGAAAAGGAAAGTTAAAATAAGTTTTTTTGTTTTTTTATTTCAGAAAAGCATTAGTTACGCATTAGTAGGTTAAAGTGTTAATACAAATAAAACGGATACAGTTTAACGTCTTGTCCAGGGGTAATTTTTTTTACATATAGAAATTTATATACATACAGGGCCGTGAAAAAAAATTATTCAGTCGAATCCCCCAACAAGTTTTGAGAAAAAAACGTTGTAACTTTATTCTTGTTGCGGGTTTCGTGAATACATTAGCGACGTTTTGTTCTGATGATATGTAATTCAAAATAATGGATTCCTTTTTCACCTCGTTTTTTATGAAATGGTATTTTATATCTATATGCTTAGATCTTTGGTTGATTATCGTGTTCTGTGATCAGACTATACTGGCTTGATTATCACAGTTAATTACTACGGGGATTTTAGTTAATTCTGGCTCTAAAATAGTCTTTAGAATATTTTTAAGGTAGAGTTCTTCCTGTGTCGTGTGTGTGATCGCAATAAATTCTACTTCACATGTAGAGAGAGATACAATCTCTTGCTTTTTAGATTTCCATGAAATAATAGGCCCATTTTCTGAGAGTCTGAAACAATATTCAGATATACTCTTGCGATCTTCGTCGTTTCCCCAGTCTAAATCCGAAAGACCTTCTAATTTTAGGGGATTTCTTGATTTTCTAAATACTAACTTCTGTTCTTTAGTTCCTTCTAAATAACGTACGACTTGTTTAGCTCTGTTTAAATCCTTCATTGTCGGTCGTGATAATTTTTGTGACAGTTTTATTACTGTATAGCATATGTCGGGCCTGGTTGCAGTCATTAAATATATAAGACTACCTATAATTTCGCGATATTGTTTGTCATTTATTATTTCAGATTCTGTGTGTATATTTTTATTAATATCATTTTCGACCGGTGTAGAACGTTTCTTGCACTCTCCCATTCCAAATTTTAATAGTATTTCGTCGATGTATCTCGATTGAGTCATCATAACAAGTCCTTTTCTTTGAGTAAATTCTATCCCAGAAACCAGGATATTTTGCCAAAATCGGTCATTTTGAATCTTTTACTTAATTTGTTCTTAACATCGGTTAACATTATGTCACAATTTGATGCGATTAAAATATCATCGACCCACAAAACCAAAATCAGTAGTTTATCGTCTTTGTGTTGGGTATATAAACAGGAGTCTACAGCGCATTGTCTAAATTGCTGTTTAATAATATAATCATGAAATACTGTATTCCAACACTGAGCACTTTGCATTAGACCATATAATGACTGTTTAAGTCGCCACACGCTATTTTTATTTTTCATTATAAATCCCTTTGGAGGGGTAATATAAATTTCACAGTCTATTGGGGACATTCAAATAAGCAGTTTTTACGTCCATTTGAGGGATATTTAGGTCATATTGTGATGCGATTTGCAGTAAAATTCTGATTGCCGTTAGGTTTGTGGTCGGTGAAAACGTAGAAAAATATTCTATACCGTAAATCTGGGAGTACCCTTTAGCAACAAATCTAGCTTTGTGCTGTTCTACGCCTGATGCTGTAGTCTTTTTTGTAAAGACCCATCTGGTAGAAATACCATGTTTATCTTTTGGAAGAGGCACTACCGTATAGGTATCATTTTCGATTAAGGCATCTATTTCTTTTTTCATGGTAATTTTCCATTCATCACAATGTTCTGAATTAATTGCTTCGTTAAAGCTTTTTGGCGCATTTTCCATTGAATAGCAATAGTCGATTTGATAATATTTTATATTGTCGACCACAAAAAATCGGGTCGCCTTCTATTTCCTTTGGGATATCTTTCGACTTCATCATCATCATCATCATCATCATCATCATCATCATCATCATCATGGACGCTCTTGTCTCCGTCATTTTTATTGTCTTCGTTTGTTTTAATTATTTGAGGGAATATAATTTCATCTTCTTCATATGACGGGTTTTCGTCTGTAAAATTAAACGTGTCTGTGAATTTTACACATCGGATTCTTTTTATTTTATTTTTTTCTGGAAAAAATACTACATTGGCTGGACTGTTTTCATCGTATCCAAGAAATATACCTCTGTCGGCTTTAATATTCAATTTACTCTTTTTATCTATATATGCGAAGCAAGTTGAACCAAATATATGCATTATGCTTAAATTTGTTTTTATTTACCACAGAAAAATTCATATGGAGTTTTAGATAGTGTTTTGTTAAAGCACCTGTTGCGTATATAGGCTGCCGCCATAAGTGCGTACGTCCAGAGGTTTTTAGGGAGTTTTGATTCAATGAGTAGGCATTTTGCCATTTCAAAAAGTGTCCGCCACGCACGTTTAGCAGTCCCGTTTTGGTGTGGCGATCTAGGAGCTGATGTTTCATGCCTGATATGATGGTTAATTAGTAAAATTTCAAAGTCTTTATTGGTGAATTCTGTACCGTTGTCAAAGCGAATACACTTGACTTCACCGTAGGGAGCCATGTCGGCTAGATATTTTTTAGTTGCTAGCAGGGTATCAGATTTGTTCTTTAAAGGTAAACCATTATTAAACCTGAATGGTCATCTACGAAATTCAATACGTATCTATAATGTTCTCTGGCCATCGGTTCCACGGGACTGTTACAGTCACAATGCACCATTGATAGGATTTTTTGTCCTTTTTGTCTGGTATCTTGGTTTGATAGTTTGTCATTTTCCCTTGCGTACAGACGTCGCAGTTGAAGTTTTTTGATGTTTATATTTTCATTCCATCAACTACAGTCGGCAACTGAGAAAGAAGCCTTGTTCATGGAATCGACGTTTAGGTTTAGGCATGGAAAAAGAGTAACGGAAATTATTGATTGTGTTTTCAGCCAGACGAGTGTTTCTCGTAAATGTTTGTCGAGAGGAGACCATAGATTGGAGCTCAGACGAGCATTTGCCATGAAAATAACGATAAAACAGAGACAGGCTCGCAACGTCTCTTCTGTAGGAAAGAGGTTGCAGGGAAGAGAAAAGGGCATCCCCCACTAGGCTACGAAGTTTATTCTGAACTCTGTCAATGCCGGGTAAGATCTTCCTAGCAGCTCCTGCCTAGATATGACAGCAATACTCCATCATCAAAGGTTATTGTAACAAAAGGAACATATTTGAAACAGTAACAGTTTGAAATTTAGTTCAGCAAAATAATGTTAAAATTAGAATAATATTTACATAAACATCGAGCTTTTGACGTAAGGATGATATAAACAGAAGCGACGGTTTACTATATCTAAAGTTTTCAGATGAGGAAAGAAAGTTGAGTCAGAACCATCGGAGATATTAACTTTGTGTCCTAGGAGCTTGACGGGACGCGTTTATAGAACGATGTAGAAATCTAGAGAAGCGTTGCAAAATAGGGAAGTCTCAACTCCATGGAAATAAAGTTGTGAAATATAACCCGATTCATGGTTATATTTGGACCGGCCATTAGTGCTTAAAGGAACTGTCATGTTTGTTGAACCTGCTTTTACACGTCAGCCCCACCCTAACACACTGTCCTGACATTATTGACTGTTTACGTTTATACATACGTTTTGTGAACTGTAATTGCATGTGTAACAAACGCACACACGCGCTCGCACACAGACGATGAACGAAAGTTTGTATTTTATACATATATTTAAGCGATAATATTTTACATACATCCAAAGACACTTATGGATGTCCGTATACAAGCACACTAGACAATACGATTCGTATATTATACAGCCATTTAAGGAGACTCTGTGAAATATATATATATATATATATATATATATATATATATATATATATATATATATATATACACAACCATTTTAGATACATATATATATACACACTCCGCTATGATATATAACTTTTTTCTATATAATAAATAAAATATATTTAAAAAATGCACTTCCATGATATTCGCGTTGCAAGCATGTCTTCTTAATTCATGCGTTTTCTCTTCGCTACCAAAACAATCCCCTCGCTTTTCTCCCGAATTAGTTTCTCTTAGTTCATTCATGTAGTTTGGTATGCATTGATCTGCATACCAATGCGGCTTCATTTCTAGAAAGACGCTATAAAAACCTAAAAGCGAGAGTGCAGACGAATCGAGTTCTTGGAACCGAACTAAGTAAGTCGGACCGTAGAATGTCGTACGAACGTTGAGAACTTTTTTTTAATTACGAGCTATTTCGGTATAAAATATAAAGTCGATGCGACCGAGATGAAAGTGGGATTTGTGAAAATTGAAAGCATCAAAAAAGTGAAAGATTATACAATTCGGGTCGAACTTTGATAATTGAAAGCGTCGAGAAATAAAGATTGTAAACGATTTGCCTGTCTATTTTATGTTCGAGAGGTTAGTAGTGTCTGGCGGTGCTCGAGAGGATAATAGCTTCTAGCGCTACTTTAAGTTGATGTGAGTGCGATCTGGGCACGGGGATATAAGATAATCTTTAAAGATTATGGAGAATGTAGTTTGATATGCATTGATTTGCATATGAATGAATCTTCACCCACAAAGACGTTATAAAAAAACCTTAAGTCGAGAGTGCAGGCGAACCGAACTAAGTAGGTCGGACCGTAGAAATGAATGCGTCTATATTCTCAAATCACACACGCCCATAATCTTTAAATATAATTTCACATCATATAAACATTACATATCTAGTGCTTCATACACGGCCAGACTAAAGATTAGCCTTTTACCACACTGCCAAACATAACTAGCCTTCATTACACGACCAGACACAGTTAGCCCATTCTATACCACTAGCCACAGCTAGTCTTTCACATTCTTCTTGACATTCAAGCACAAAAAATCAGACTCGAATCGTAATTCAATCTACTGCATAACTTAACGACACCAACTGCTGTAAAAAAATCCAACTGTAGTCTCGGTCGCGTCAACTTTAAATTAATTCACGCCGAAAACAGCTTGTAATCCAATAAGATTTAATTTTTAAAAAATCCCAGCATCCCGATGACATACGCGTTACATGTACAACTTCTTAATTCTGACGTTTTTTTTGTTTGTTTTTTTTTTTGCTGCAAAAAAACAAAACCCTCCCCCACCACCGAATTCGTTTCTTTTTCATGCATAAGCAAAGCATACTATCAAATCACATACTCTCAACTTCATCGTCGTATTTAAGGAGAGAAAGAGAAAAGGCCCTAATAAATATAGAAAACTGCGTGGATAACACAAAAATAAATGGAAACAATATATAACTCACAATAGAGAAAGGCTCATTATCACTGCAAAAGTACAATCGCAATGAACAATAAAAAAAAACATGGATACGAAAAAAAAAAACATTGAACAAAGTAACGAAATAGTAATTGACATCTGTACAAAACAATGCGATCCAAACAAACTATATTGTAGTGAAGTAGAAGAAAAAAAAAGAAATATATAAGACACAGCTGTTCCTTCAAAAAGGTTGAGCTCTTCAATGTCCAAAAATAATTCACCGTCACAACAAGAATTCACCGTCACTTCTTCCAACCGTCGTTTCACACTCTGCGCTCTTCACGCCTGCTTAAAAAAAGTACCGTTTATATGCGGCCCATTTCTCCACTTATGCAAATTGACTATCAACCAGAGCCATCTAGTTTTCCATTTCTCCAAACAGTCAATTTGCAAAGGGAGACAACTCAAACCACATGCCTCCTTGATCTACACGATCATCACATGTCAACCCATCACGTAGTCGCTCGACCAACATGGCGGCCGTCTCTCTCGCTGCGATCTCCGCGGAGCCTCTTCGTGAACGTCGCTACTTGGCTCGACGTCGCTGTCTTCCTCTGATGACACCACTACCGGCCGCACATCAAGGATGTGTTGAGATATTCCGTCGATAGATACATTGTTCGGGGACTGGACACTTGTCACAATGCCCCTCCCCCAGCGTGTGGTACAGCGAGCATCAGGCGGTTTGATCCACACTTCCTCTCCCACTCGCACAGTCGCTCGCTTCTCGCCTTCCTCCGCGGGTACCTGCGCTGTTCGGGGATGCCGCCACTCGTACTTGAAGACTGCCCTCTGCGGCACTGACTCCACTTTTTGCCCTGACTTTGGAGCCATATTATACCAGAAGACAGCTTCTGGCGGCGAAATCTTGCCCCTTTCAGCTATAGCCTTTATGGTTCTGTGATGCCGCTCCACAATTCCGTTTCCGCCTGGTCTATATGTAGCCCTGAAATAGCACCGCACTCCCCACTTATCCAACACATTCTTTATGGCAGCTGAGCGAAAGGCAGTTCCATTGTCCATTAGCACTTCCGTCACTGGATCCCTCTCCAAAAACACCTCTTCCAAGACCTTTGCAATTTCACCTGCATTTTCCGCCTTGATCTCCCTCCAAATGGCTACTTTTCCTGGTCCACAGTCGACCATTGACAGATACGGCCTCTGTCGATAGTGCGTTACGTCTATCGCCAACCTGCTCCAGTTGTCTGCCACCTGAACCTCACCAGCTTCGTGTCTACTCAGCGCAGGGTCGATTGATTGACACCGGCTGCATCTCTTAACCACTGTCCTAACGGCCTCCTTTGTGATTCTGGGGTCCACCTTCCTGGTCAAGAACAAGGTTCTATCCACTCCAAAATGGTGCATGTCATGCAAATCCTTCAGAGTGTCTTCATTCACACAACCTATTGCAACAGCCGCCTCATTCGGCGCCTTTAGCCAGGTCTTCCGCACCCTCGTCATCACATCTGCTCTGTTCTTCGCTGAAGGAACGATAGTGACCCTAAGTTGAAGATCAAATTCCCTAATCATCATCAATCGACGCTTTACTAGCATCTCGGCAGCGCCTTTCGTCTTCACTCTCCTTTCTCCTGTAACTTCGGACTGGATCCAAGAGAACACAGTGGCTGAGTCGGTCCACACCTCAACATTCCGTAGCCCCCATTTCAAGGCTAAGTTGATGCTCTTCATAACCGCATCCAGTTCCGCCACATTTATGTGAGCCACGTCGTCCTTCTTCCGCAACCAAGCAGCGTCTTCTGCAGTAACACCACCTATCTCCAAGGTGACCCTCACTGCTATACAGCTTGCATCACACCACACAACACCTTCTGCACTGTTGGGTACATGCCAGACACCTCTCACTGGATCCTCCCTCTTCACCTCTTCAATAATCTATCTCATAATGTCCACAGTCTCTTTATCAACTCCATCCTCCTACTTCGCTCCACTAGCTAGCCTTTTGATATAACTACATGCAGTCCGTAGCCATCCGGCAATAGGGTAATGGCCCACCAGTCTTCCGCATATTGAGAAGAGTTCTCGCCTGCTCAATTTTTCCGACACCTCCGGGATCTCATTTCCCCTCCGGAACACTAACCGTCCTTTCTAGTAGTTTCTTAGTTGGAGCCCTAACACAGCTCCTCCCTCCAATGATTCCGAGCATTTTGCAATTAGCCCAAAGCTGTTGAGGTGTTTTACTACGTCCTCCGCAGTTGTTATCGGCTCATCCACCAAAATATCATCAATGTAGGAACTGGTGGATCTTCTGACTGCCTCCTCCTTTCTTAGCACCGTTTTGAGGATCGCTGCCATGATTTTTGATTCAGAATTCAGGCCAAAACCCAACCTAGTCAGGCAGTACGTTCGGCCTTTGTACCTGACCAGCTGGTATTTCCAGAATTCCTGTGAAATGTGGATCTGTAGGTATGCAGATTTTAAATCCACAATCGTCGCAGCCTTCTGAATCTGCCTCCACTTTCGCATGGTCTCTCGGCACACATCCATCACATCGCCTCTCGTGTGACACGCAACGTGTACGTTCAGCTCCATAAAGTCCAGTACTGGCCGAACTTTTTGTTTTGTGGGCTGAACAACCGCCATTAACGGCAGCACACCTTCCACCTTCTCCGTCCATGGTCTTAAAACCCCCTCTGAGATCCATCGATCCACCTCCTTCTCAAATTCAACTCTTGTGCCTCCTCACAACGTATGCTCATAGCATTCCACTCTGTTGTTCAGTATGGGAGGTTCTCCCTTCCATGCCCACTTGACTGTCCATTTCTCACCATCAAAGTGTGCAGAGAAATCTTGGTCCTCTATCGTGCAACTTTTGTCTGACTCGGCCGTTCCTGTGACACCTTTTTCGAATTGCACACCTGCAGCCCCTTGATGTCCTCCAAATCTCACGGAGTTCCTATATACCGTAACGCCCCCTAGTCGAGCAATTGCGTCCATCCCTAGCACCACATCGACACCCGTAACAATTTTGTTAATAACAATCGCCTGGATTGTTAGTGACATCCCACGTACCATCAACCGAACGATACTTGTGCCATTGCACTTCACCTCTCTGCCGTCAACTGCCGTAATGCTGCTGGTTCCATTGCATGTGTCAACCATGTCTTTGGTGACAATTGTTTACGTACAGCCCGTGTCAACAAGGGCTTTTGCACTTCGTCCATTTAGGGTCACCTCTACTTGTGGTGACATACCTTGAAGCGCCTTCATCGAATAAGTGAGGTAGCCACCGGCGCAGTGGCTTCCCCCTGTTCGTTTCTGGGGACAGAATCGGCTGATGTGTCCGATTTCCCCACAGCGGTAACACGTGACTTCTGGCTTTGGCTCCCTGCACTCCCGCGCCATATGGGGGCCTTGGCATCGGTAGCATCTGCCAGAGAACCTGGGTCTCTGCCACAGTCCTATCTGCTTTTCGTCCTTCACAATTTCCTGCTGCAGTTTGCTTCGTTGAGCGACAGCTACGATTCCCTGCTCACTCTTTTTTCCTGGCCAGCACCCTAGCCTGTGTAATCAACTCCGCCACCTCCATAGTATTTACACCGGGCAGTTGCTGCAGAGCTATAGAAATATGGTCCGGGAAGCCATTAATAAAGGCCATCTTAACCATCTGTCGACGGCCTCCTCCATTGAATCCTGCTAGTCCCGTCAACCTCCTGATATTGTTGGCGTAAACATCGACGGGCTCTCCGGTCCACATCATACAGATTAGTTTGCCATATGCCACAAACGGTCCTTCGGTAAATGCTTCCCTCAACTTTTCCTCAATGGCGTCAACAGACAGTCGATCCTCCTTCCGCATCTCCAGATATAGAGCCAGAGCATCACCATCAAGATACAGCGGTATCAAGCTGGCTACATCCGCGATGTCCCGCAACTTAGCGACAAGTTTAACCTTGGTCAGACAGTTTATAACATCTCCCTCTCCAGAGAACGTCTTAAGCATTTCACTGCTGATCCTCTTTGCTTCCATAGTTCCCGCCGAAATAGCTTGTAGTGAAGTAGAAGAAAAAAAAAAAAGAAATTAAAAAAATATATATATAAGACACAGCTGTTCCTTCCAAAAGGTTGAGCTCTTCAACGTCCAAAAATAATTCACCGTCACTTCTTCCACCCGTCGTTTCACACTCTGCGCTCTTCACGCCTGCTTAAAAAAAAAAAAAAAAGAGTACCGTTTATATGCGGCCAATTTCTCCACTTATGCAAATTGACTATCAACCAGAGCCATCTAGTTTTCCATTTCTCCAAACAGCCAATTTGCAAAGGGGGACAACTCAAACCACACAGAGCCATCTAGTTTTCCATTTCTCCAAACAGCCAATTTGCAAAGGGGGACAACTCAAACCACACACACACACACACACACACACACACACACACATATATATATATATATATATATATATATATATATATATATATATATATATATATATATATATATATATATATATATATAAGCCAAGAGAGATAATCCCCAAGCAGACATTAAATGTAGACTGTGCGGGCGAAGAGAAAGAAACGATAAATTGCATCAATAATATAACAAGTAAATCATGAATTTATTTATATGACATTTGTTTCCTTACTTACCACCTCTAAAAAACGGGCAGTTGTTTGGAGAAACGGCTTTCCCCATTGTAGGGAGTAGAGCATTATTCCCAACATTCGTTACTCTCATTTTTGCTGAAACAGTAAAATGGTTGGTTTTTAATAATAACTGAGTGACGAGCATTTTATTTTAAAGCAAACGTGTGTTTACATCTAGTATTAATCGAAACATGCAGTATTAAACAATGTACAAAAATAAACAGTACCATCATTATTATTGCCACATGTTTGAATAAATCTTTAATAAGTTAAACTCGATTAGAAAGTGATTAGGTTTTTTTTATTCTTGTTATCAAAGTTCGACCAAAACATCATGTCGTTTCAGAAAAGAGAATTTTCAGAAACACAAAAATAGAACATTTTTAGCGTGACATTAATGGGACTGAAAACAAGACCCACGATAATAAAGATTGCTTACAACTTTAAATAATGACCTTTTAAACTTTCAGTGGAATACTGAGAGGAAATTTTAACTTTAAAAAGTTCACGTCTTTCAAATAACAAAAACAATAGTTATTCGGAGCATTCACAGTAAAAACTCTTTCTCGTTAACTGGTTAAATGAACATAAACATAGTCGCAGTCTTTTCTTTATAAATACTCTTATAGCATTTTTTTTTACAAGGAAGTCACCACTTATCAAGGCCCGGAGGCCACTCGGGGATAAGGGTTATTGCGTGTACAGTAATCAATGGGATAATATCGTAGTAATCGCTCGTAGTGGGCGGGTTATCAAGAATTTGTTTATGTTGGACTTTAAGACATCCAAGTTGTAGTAAGGTGGGAAACAGGCAAGCGGAAGAGAGTTCCACATGCGTGCAGTTCTAAGAAAGAAGCTTTGTTCATGGAATCTACGTTTTGATTTAGGCACAGATAAAGAGTGGGGAAAATTTCTGACAGTGGTTTCAGCTAGACGGGCGTTTTTTGTGAAATATTTGCGAGAGGGGACCAGAGATTGGAGCTCAGACGAGCTCTTACCATGGAAATAACGATAAAACAAAGACAGGTTCGCAACATCTCTTTTGTGGGAGAGAGATTGCAGAGAAGAGAAAAGGGCATTCCCCCACTAAGGCACGAAGTCTATTTTGTACTCTGTCAAGGCAGGATAGGCTGTTTTTTGCAGCTCCTGTCCAGATATAGCAGCAGTACTCCATCCTTGGCCGTACTTGGCTTTTATATAGATAGAGAATTGCATCAGTAGTGAGATATCTTCTGGAGCGGCAGAAGGATCCCACCATCTTTCCAGCAACCTTGGCAACAGATTTGTGCTCTTCAGAATTATCTGATCTATTTTCTGCTTCTTTTGTTTCAGCTCGTTTTACTTACTGGTCTAGTAGTCACCATTAATTCATTATTTGATTATGATAAAGCTCCCATTTCAGTGCATTATTTAAAAGGATTTTAAATTTGTGGATCTCTCTTCTAGCTGACTGTGTTTCTCTGCGCGCAAAGCTTTTCAAGTCTTCTGCTTTGTATGTACGGCACATGTTCCATAAAAAAATAGTTTTAAGAAATATAATCTTACCACTGTTAGGTTCGCGTAGGGAATTTAATTCCTCTTGAGTGGATCCATAAATTGTCGATCCATCCAGGTAATGGGTAACAACGTTTAATTGTTGTCTAGGACCTGTCAATATTTAAAGAAAAGCAAGAAGGCTTAAGTTGTTTTTTTTTTTATCAAGACGACAATTGGTTCATTCAATTTTACTATAGAGACTGTTGGAATATCTCCTCTGCTATGCTTTTGTGTTCGCTCAGAATTTATTAAATGGATGATTGATCTTAACTTGAATTTACTGTCCTGAAATGAAATTATAATTAACTTTTTAATTTTATATTATTGAGAAATATGTGACTAGAGGGAGCATACTTTTACTAGAGTGGGAAGATAATATTATTACGAACAAACGCTATCTCCCCCGACTAAAAAAAAGGAGGTTAATGCCTGGGAAGAGGATGATAATATAGTTAAGATTTTACATCTATTCATTTATTAGGTTGATACAAAAATAATGTGTTTTTTTTACGTCCAACAAAGTAAAAAACGACATTATTTTTGCACCAATCTAATAATTTATATTTATATAAACATTGTTAATTATTACTTGGGCTGTGACAACAGAATATTTTTTTCATTTTTTTTGACTCTCAAGTATATACCCGACACAGTACTCAACCGAGAACCACATCAATCTATATAAAAAGATGTAAGATATTAACGGATATATACTCAAGAGTCAAAACAACGAAAAGAATGTTGTTGTCACAGCTCTAATTATAACAGAACACGCCGCTTGATTATACAATTTTTTATTTTTTTAATCGTTTAAAAATAATTCTTAGCATCAAAATAATAATAATAATAAAAAAATGAATGGACATTCCCTAAGTATTAGGAGAACTTTCGATTCTTCGTCGCATCATCTTCAGGCAACAAAAACCAATGAAGAAAAAGCCGAGGATAATTATAGATATTAAAAAACATATCGGTGCTCTTCCAGAAGACCGTTTACCACGTAAATTGTGTGACACTAGAATCAACGTTACGGCAGCGGATAAATTGAAGTTAATCATTTTAAAATGTTATTATTCATTTCATGCGTCCTGTTATCTACTGTATATTCTTGGGTTTTAACAGGGGTCACTTCGACTATCTTTGTTATTAAAAAAATAGTTGAATTATTTATTATTTTCGTGTTATTATTTCTCTCAAATCAGAGTGGATCAGTTATGATTTTTAAATGCTGATAAATTCAGCTAGAGATTACCAGGTGCGTGGTGAGCCCTACGGAAAGATTAATGGTAGTAAAACTAATGTAGCTATTAAGTGCAAACTATCTACTAAAACTTGGAGTGGTATTAGCCATGGTCGAGCTGTGCAGACTTAAATAGATTAACTCTTACACATGTTTCTGGAAAAATATTCAGCACGTCAATAATCGCACATCAATATTCGATTTTCAGCGTTAATTGTCCGATAAAAAAAACATATGATATCAAGAAAAAAAAAACAAAAACAAAAGAAACAAAATATAATTTTGTTTCTTCCACCTTATGACACTGAAGCAAAAATACCGATTGGCAAAATATTTGTAGAATGATTAATGATTCTCCAGAAATAATGAACTATCTAGTAATAGAAATAACATTAAACTTAGTTATTGTTGTATGGAAAATATTCATATATATATATATATATATATATATATATATATATATATATATATATATATATATATATATATATATCAATTAGGAAATCTTAAAATTGCCCCCTTCTTTATAATATTCATATAAAATTCTATATTAGAGACTCTACAATAATTAAGCGATTAAGTTAGGTAGCGTGGATATTGACAAGGGTTAGACTGGGTGCATGATTATAACCCAAATCTGCAAAATTGAATCATTCCCAGCGTTGAATCAAGATGGCTGACATGTAAGGCCATAGCTAAACGGTGTAGACAAACCAGAGTCGAGCTGGTGAATGACGTCACGTTGTCGATCTAAGAGAAAACGATCTGTGGAAGCGCGTATGAGACACGGTACCAGCAATTATTTAAATAAATTTTGACATTTGCGAAATGTTACCTCAAAATTTCTGTTCTTAATACTATTTATTTCAGTTCAGAAATTAAATAAATAAATAATTAGCTAAGTGAACGTTTGTATCTCTCTCTTAAGTCAATTCTCTTCATAAATAAAAACCTATGCAAAATTCTCAGCGAACGTTTCCTTGTCGCTTTCCCGTATAAAAAGAATCTGCGATGATGAGGAGGAACAGCGGCATTAGACAAGGACAATATAAGAGCCAAGTACGTATAAAGAACATAGAAAGCGTAAACCATATTTTGAAGTGAAACAACAAATCATAAAATACCAGTCAATAATATTTGCAAAAAAAGTTAATACAATTGTCCATTAGTAAATAATTAATTAACAATTAGTGGATATAAAATTTTTAATTAATTAATTGAAGCCAAATAACTTAATTAATTAATTAATTAGGCATAAACAGCAAAGTATAGTTAGTCGTAGACACATGAAAATACTTGCTAAATAAATTGAATAAAATATTATAAAATAAAAAATACCAGTCAATAATATATGTAAAAAAAGGTTAATACAATTTTCCATTAGTAAAAAAAATAATTAGCAATTAGTGGATATAAAACGTTCAGTGTATCTAGTTGCAAAACAAAATTCAACAGAGAGTAAACTAAAATTATTAATCAGCAAGGCGACATGGGCTGAAATAAATAAGATGCAGAAAATAGAAAAGAAAACGTTGGATACGAGACAGATAAACAAAATAAATGACAATATTTATTAACGTAAAGTGCTTAAACATAATTGCATCGAATTTTCGAGGTAGACTTCATGGTCAGAATAAATATGTATAATAAATATTTATTTATCTAATAATTTTTACAAATTTAGAAAGTTCATGCAAATAATTATAAGAATACAGTTTGAACTTTCGAGGTAAACTTCATTTTCAGAAAGAAAAAAAATTATGTACAACAAATATTTATCTAATACATACCATACATCCCTGATAGACTTCCGACCCCTAAATTGCGTACAAAGTTGTGACAAGCTGGATTATGAGTGTTTAAGTTTGGTGAATCCCTAAATAAATTTGGCATACATTCTGTCCTGAAAATTAAAATAAAAAAATAGTACAGAATTTTAAGATGACTTATTAACTTTTCTTGACCTTCTGGTTGAGATCAAAAGTTAGCGTATGGTGTATCTGTAGTCAATGAAAAAGCGATTGTCTAGGCAGAAGACATGTTTATTTTTCTCCAAATCTAGAGTTCCTTTTCGAGGAGAGCTAGGTTTCCCTTATTCTCTATCTGTGGCTAAAACTAAACGGACAGTTCATAAGCTAAATTTATTTCTTACAACTGATCGTCTGTGAAACAAAATACCGTGGGGCTGCTTCCCAACTGAGTATAATGTGGTTGATTTCAAGTCTAATGTAAATAAGTTATTTCTTCGTCTACTTAATAGATACTTATTGGCCTAATGTCCTTGTTCAGAAATCTCTGATTTAATTTATGGCTAGAACTTTCTACCGCTCCAGAAAGTACCTGCCACCTGACGCGATTCTATACCAATCCAATCGGATACGCCAAAATATGAGATATTGCTGCCCCATCTGGGGGAAACCCCACTCCCTTCTACCTTCTCTGCAACACCTTTCTAACAGTAAAGACGTTTCTCGTTTTTCTCTCTCATTATATATATATATATATATATATATATATATATATATATATATATATATATAGGGCCAACAATACGCAATAAGATTTTTAATTATAAGAAAACGATAGAACATATAAATATAAATGATAATAATATAAATATTCCAGAATGTGAATGTAATTCCTCTCCTTTCTGTAATAATGAGATAAAACATGTAATTACAGGAGATTTAAAGATAGTAAATAATCCTAAATTAAGAAAACTACTTAGCAAGGATCCAAATTATAGAGAACTTTAATGCCTAAATTACACTAAATGCGCTAAAGAAGTAACTAAAGCACTAGAAGGTTTTATTATGTCTATGGTAAAGAAATATAAATTAGCACAGTCTACGTTTGAAGCATGGAAAAATAGTATACTTGAATGTGTAAATGAAAAGGTTAAACATATAAAACAATTTAAACATCCTAGAAAAACCAGTCCTCTTTTAAAAAATTCAGAAATACGGGAGGAACTTAAAATACTTCAAGACAAGTTTGTAATAGTTCCGATTGATAAAGCGGCAAACAATATAGCTTTCATATGTAAAAAATATTATATACAACGTTTATCGATAGAAGTAGGACTAATAGGAAACGTTTCGGATACTTATAAAGTAAGTAATAGTAATTTAGATAGCATTATTTTGAATAATAGTATTATTAGTGAAAAAGTAGGATTAAAGTTAGAAGACAAACACAAAAATCTTCCATGTATGTATTGGATACCTAAAATGCATAAAAATCCAGTTGGTGCTAGATTTATTGTAGGTTCAAAGACGTGCATCACTAAACCTTTAAGTAAAGCTATATCTAAAATATTTAAATTAATTATAAATCAAATAAATAATTTTCACCTGAAAAGTAAATTTTATAGTAATATAAATCTATTTTGGGTAGTAAATAATCCCCAACCAGTGAAAGAAAAATTAGATAAAATAAATTCCAGAATAAAAGTAAAATCTATAGCTACTTATGATTTTAGTACACTATATACTAAAATTCCGCACGAAAAACTTATAAAAGAATTAAATGATACTGTAGATTTGGCTTTTGAAGGTGGAAAAGGTAAATATATAGACTTTTCAGACCCTAAAGCTTTCTGGTGTAAAAATAAAAATATCAAAACTAGGGTTTCTAAAGGTATTTTAAAAATACTTGTAAGTCATCTTATTAAAGAATACTATTTCCAAATAGGAAATAAAATATTACCCCAAACGATAGGTATCCCAATGGGATTGAATCCTGCACCATTTTGGGCAAATTTGTATTTACATAGACTCGAGTATATATATATATATATATATATATATATATATATATATATATATATATATATATATATATGATTAGTTTTTTTTTTTTTTGAAAAAGAGTTCCAGCAGAGTGCTCAATTAAAAGGAAAATCCAAATTTTAAGAGACGAATATTGGCTGAAGAGAGCTTGATAAGGATACCTTAAACGGGCCTTATTATCGGGCTTGAAACCGACGGTACCAATGACCTGTCTCAACTAACAACTTTCTGTACACAAAATATATATATATATATATATATATATATATATATATATGTCATCACTATTAAAAACATATATCTAAAACATATAACTTTCATGGGTGTAGGAGATTTATAGATGACCTTATATGTATAAACGATAGTGATGAATTAAAAAAAAATAAACATCTTATATATCCAAACAAATTAAAATTGAATTGTGAACATAGAGGACAACAGGCTACATTTCTGGATTTAGATATAAAAATTGAGGATGGGATTTTTCTGTATAAAATATTTGATAAAAGAAACGCATTCCCCTTTAAAATAGTACGCATGCCCCATAAAGATAGCACCTGCCCTGTTTTTATGTTATATGGAACCATTATGTCAGAGTTTTTGAGAATAGCTCGCGTTACTTTAAAATTAACAGATTTTATACCACCAGTTTCTAGCTTAGTAATAAGGATGATAAAACAAGGTGGGGATAAAAGTCAAATATTTAAACAGTTAAATAAAGCATTTGTTCGTTATCCTGATGCTTTTGAATCGTTTAAGATAAACCAGACTATATTAATAAAGGAAATCCAAAACTATATTAGCAATGTATAAAATGTATTTATAATTACATATAATAAATTTATATATTAAAAAAAAAATGTATATATGTAAAAATATTTTTAACCTTTATATATCTAATTTTAAATAAATAAGAATGTAAATATACTAAATACTAATCATAGTGGGGGTGATAAGTAGTTAAACGGATTAATCCTAATCTTATAAATACAAGACTGATAAATTAAAAAATTAAAAAAATGTATCCATTTTAAATGTGGAAATTGATGAATCGCACAGGTAAGAAATTCATTTTTATAGTATGAAAAGGTTAGTAATTGCAATTAAGAATAGGAAATTGGATCACATGTTTGTAACATGTCTTCTTCCTAAGATTAATGGAGGTGGTGTTTGATCAACACTGCTGGGTAGCCATGATGATATATACTGTTTTGTTTTTAAATCCCCGAAACAGTGTTTCATGGTAAACAACTGATGATCCCTTGAAAAATAAATTATTGGTATTATAGTAAATTCGAGAGCGAGTTGATGCAGTGATTGCAGGTGATTAAATGACTTACTGACTGGATGGTTTTCTAACGAATGATAAAAAATATGTTTTTGTATAGTTTTAAAGGTTAAAAACTTCAAAGACTATATATATATATATATATATATATATATATATATATATATATATATATATATACTAGTAGGCTACTCGGCATTGCTCGGTCGTAAAATACGCTTAAATATGATCTTTTGATTAATGCAAATTTCGTATTTATTATTGTGTTGGGCCCAATGTAAAGTAATGATTTAAAAAGTAAAAAAAAAAAAAAATAATAATGACTCGTGCGCAACCACCGAAAATCGAAACTAAAACATTTTGCTTACGATTTACTTTTTTCCTTTGACATTAATGCCTGAGCTATTAAACATAGTTTTTGGAAGGTTAAAAATTAAAACATGAACCAATAGCTGTTACGTTACACATGCATATTCGTAATGACGTAATTCGACCTTCATTTGGCAAATTCAATTTTTTAATTTTCACACTTTTGCAGCGATTTTCCCTGGCTAAAACCCAAATATAAAGTTTCACATGGGCTAGAATACCCTATATATTAAGTTTCATATCTGCCGACCAAAAGCCGACAGAAGAGTTTGGTAGGCAAAATTTTTTAAACAAAAGTATATAGGCATACATAAATATATATAGAAAGAGGTTTGTGTTTACTATAACCTTTCTACGCAAATATTACGCAAGTATAAAGCAGGTGTAATATCTGCATTAATATAATATCACGTAATAACTTATTAAAGAGGAGCATCCCATAAGAAAACCGAAACTAACTAATAGGGAATTAATTAAAATGAATGCTTAAAAATATGCAAATTAGCTAGATCTTTTGCAGATGTAGCAATTCCACGGACCCTATTTAGCAAAGTTGTATATTTTTTTAAACTAAACAGAAAAAGAGTTTTTAATATAAATATCAGTACACTCACACACGAAAAAAAAAAATTGGTATTAGCTATATAGATAATTTGAAAATTAATTAAGAAAAAAAAGTCTTACGTGTTTGCGGGAAGCGGGCAACACTGGATACTTGCTGAAATTAAAAGAAATTAATCTTTTTTTATTTGTGTTTATTAACGTAATCTATGCGCGCATGAATGCATGCAAAAACATATATAAACATTACATGTACAGTGATTGGGCGTTTATTTATAGAGACTACTTGCAATCCCTGCAAATACGAATACGCCAACAATAAAACATGTACTAGTAAAACAAAAATCACTCCCAAAATGGACGATTTAAAAAGTTAATAATCCAACTATTGTTTATTATTGTTTTTGATTTAATGATTAAAAAAATAACACGATAAATAGTTCTGTGTCACTATATTGCTTTATTTCCTAGACAAATATTTAGTATTGCCATTCAAATATGTCTTTTTTTAGAGAGACCGATCGGAGTATCAATAAATTGCGATCTATTTTTAAGTTACGAGTGAAAAGGCAAATTCATTTCTTCTATATAACGCACTAAAAAGAACAAAGGTAAACGCGCGCACATGAACAAGGTTACGCTATCAAATACTCGAATAGGCACATATTCATTCAATGAACACTTTGAGTTGTAACTAGCGTTAACTAAACATAGTTATACAAATACGTGTTACACCGCGAAGATTTATTAACATGAATGTATTTTTTTAATATTTTTATTTCTTATATGAAAATATTTTATTATAAACTTTCGTACGTCTCCATTTTTTCATTCATAAAAGTATGCTTGTGTTTTAGGTAGCCCGTGTTAATTAGTTACCCTTCTATTATTGCAATGCTTTATTTTATTTTAATTTCATCATACATTTCTGTTTATATTTATATATATGTTTATATATATATGTATGTATATATATATATATATATATATATATATATATATATATATATATATATATATATATACTGTGTAAGCAAAAATAAGATTTCAAAACAATGTGTTGGTGGAAACAAAAAGTGTATTCCAATTTACGTTACAATTGTTTCCATGTCCAGTTCGACAATTTCAAGCATTATGTCGTTTGAAAATTTTCAAAACCAATATTTCTTCAGACTTTATGAATAAGCACACTTTTGGCAATGGAGCATTTTTTGATGAGACGGAAGGAAGAGGAAATCCCTAGATAGAAAGGCATGCGAGAAACATCTACCTTTGTTGTGATTACGGAAAATCCTATTTATATATATCCCATTCAAATATATATATATATTTAAGTTTATTATACTTCTGTTTATGTATATATATATATATATATATATATATATTATACGCTTCTGTTTATGTATATATATATATATATATATATATGTGTGTGTGTGTGTGTGTGTGTGTGCGTGTATGTGTATTAAAGTTTATTATACATTGCTGTTTATGTGGATATATATATATATATATATATACATATATATGATGAAAATAATGGAAATAATATTCCGACAACATAGAGAAATAAAAAGGAACAAACCATATTATGTGTTCATCAACGTTTCGTCTTTATTCCTATACTTCCTCTGGATGAATGAAATTAAGAAACAAAAAATATGGGTATTTTTTGTTTCTTAATCTCATTCATTCAGAGGAAGTCTCGAAATAAAGACGAAACGTTGATGAACACATAATACGGTTTGTTCCTTTTTATTTCTCTCTCTCTCTCTCTCTCTCTCTCTCTATATATATATATATATATATATATATATATGTATATATAATTTTATTATATATTTCTGTTTTTGTTTATGTTTATATATTGCTCTGCAAAGGGACAGACCCCAGTAAGTAAGAAGGCAAATTACATAAGTTTGAAAATGATATTTGGAGAAGGTTAGAATTGAACCCAATAAGCATGTTTTAAAAGATAATAGATATTTAATTCTAGGAATGCAGTCGATTCTTCACTCATTTAGAAACAACTGAATATTAAATATGTCAGTTAAAAGAATGGGCAATACGAGTTTAGCAATAATGATTAACAAAATAGTTTAAAAACGATACAGTTCAATTTTGTTTGTCAGAGGCGTGTAGATGCATGTGTAAGCGCACGTGTAATTTTAAACGTAAGGGAGTAACATCGTTCACTACGCCTCTGACGTTATCAAGAAAGGAGATTTCCAATATATGGAGATAGGGTTCGAAGTTAGGGATAGTCACAGTCACAGACAGAGCCAGAGAGCTAGAGAAGAGACTCAGAGAGACTCGGTCAGACTGTTAGCTGATACTCTTTAGAGGCTGTTG
This sequence comes from Euprymna scolopes, assembly GCF_053919585.1. Classification (NCBI taxonomy): domain Eukaryota; kingdom Metazoa; phylum Mollusca; class Cephalopoda; order Sepiida; family Sepiolidae; genus Euprymna; species Euprymna scolopes. The sequence continues at coordinate 34,145,736 of NC_136485.1, read as the reverse complement.
CAATATTTTGGACGTATAATGGGGTAGCTATTTATTTGGTGTCCACCACACCAAAATGTGGCAAAGGCCGGAAGGTAGAAATAGCCAAGCTCCCCTAAAGGAGGGGCACTCTTGCCTCATCAAAAATTGCCTGGTCACCTCCGTCGGCATTCCCCGGTAGAGCGCCTCAGGCGACAAGCAATTAACTTGCCCCACCGGAAAGCCCCGTGGCAAAGCCTGGGAGGGTGGACCTCCTAGGTAGAACCCAGGCGGCGTACCTCAGTCCGACAGGTGCTGGCCGGTTGCCGGCCCCTCACCTGTCGGGCTGAGTGTCAAGAACGGATCCTTGACGAGTACTACTACCCTGTCTCCCTGCAGCCGAAGCCGCTAGGAGACACATCCCATCACACTGGACGTATAATGGGGCAGTTATTTAATTGCCGCCCACATCGGCAATATGTGGCACAAGGCCTAGAAAGTGGGAACTCCGCAGGCTCCCCTAAAGGAGGGGCACTCCTGCAATTTTAAAAATTGCCCGAGTAACCCCGTCGGCATTCCATAGTCGGGGCGCCTTAGGCAGCAAGCAATAAACTTGCTCCACCGGAAAGCCTGGTGGCAAGGCCTGGGAGGGTGGACCTCCTAGGTATTACCCAGGCGGTGTACCTCAGTCCAACAGGTGCTGGGCCGGTTCCCGGCCCCTCACCTGTTAGGCTGAGTGTCAAGAACGGATCCTTGACGAGTACTACTACCCTGTCTCCCGCAGCCGAAGCTGCTAGGAGACACATCCCATCATACTGGACGTATAATGGGGTATGATCCCACGCAGTCGGACGATTCTATTTATAAACGATGCTGCTAGGAACTGACGAATCGAACTAATTCACGTTCTGCTAACAACCAATCAGAAACCAAATTGCTCCATAAATATTAAACCTTTTCTGTAGCAATTTTACATTTTTTTCCGTCTCGACACGGTAAGAATATTTTGCTCTGTGGAACTGTCTACTGCAAACAAGTCACCTCTCAGGACTTGTTTAGAACAACGAACCAGCGGAAACTGTTCTGAAACTAAACATGGCTTACACTTCTAGAGGTTATGGGCCCAGGTGCATCTTTATTTCGATGGATCCGAATCAAAATTCGAATTGTGGTAAGTTACATTTCTAGGATATCTACGAATCCAAAAGCTACATAAAGTACTTCAAACACAACCTGAAAACAGAAACGACCCCGACTTCATTGAAAAGAACGCAACTGTCGTTGCGGAATTAATACGGTGTTTAGATGACCGAAGTCTATCACTGGTAATGAGAGAAGCCCTGGACGATGGCTGCAAAGCATTAAACATATTTAGAGAGCATTATTCATCGAAAGGAAAACCCAAAATGATTTCTTTATACACTGAACTGACCTCTCCAAAACGAATGGAAGCCGAAACTATTACTGACTATATTATAAGAGCCGAAACGACTGCAAATTCTTTAAAAATGTCTGGTGAAGTTATGTGACAGTCTGTTAATTTCCATGGTCCTTAAGGGATTACCGAATGATTTCAAGCCATTTACCACCGTGATAGCCCAGAAAGAAAACCCCATGACTTTTAGCCAATTCAAGGTAGCACTTAGAAGTTACGAAGAAACTGAAAAAATGATCACAGAAAAAAACGAATCCACAAATATCATGAAATTTAAAAATACACACATAAAAACACCACAATTAAATTATACCCATGCCAGGAATAAAAACCGCAACTTTGCCAAAAACAATTTTTCTCCTAAGAAAAGTACAAAAATTATTTGCTATAATTATGGACGAGCTAATCACAAGAGTTTCCGATGTAGATACAGGACTCAAAATGGCGACTCCATTAAAAATGTAGAGAGCCGTGTTAGCGAACATACATTTTTATTTTCGTGTACGTATAATGCTTCAACAAACAATAATAATTTTCTTGTCGATTGTGGGGCCACGGCACATGTGATTACAAAGGAATCTGATTTAATCAATTTTGACCCCAACTTTAAGCCAGAAAATCATTTTGTAGAACTAGCTGACGGGAGTCGAGTAAATGATATCGTTTTGAAAAGAGGCAATGCTAAAATCTCGCTAAAGAACAATAAAGGTGAACTGTGTTTCTGTATTCTAGAAAACGCTCTTCTAATCTCAAAATTTAAACAAAATATATTTTCTATACAACCTGCCACAAAACAAAGTGCAAATATAAACTTTAGCCCCAATAAATCAAAACTGGTATACCCGAATGGAAATGTATTCGACATTAAAGAAAATGGAAGACTATATTATTTAAATAACGTAGTCCCATCGAAAACCGCCTGCCATGATCTACAGACATGGCATAAAATTCTTGGACATTGCAATATTCTTGATATCAAAAAGTTGCCGACTGTAGTTGGTGGAATGAAAATACAAACATCAAAAAACTTCAACTGCGACGTCTGTACGCAAGGGAAAATGACAAACTATCAAAGCAAGATACCAGACAAAAAGGACAAAAAATCCTATCAATGGTGCATTGTGACTTGAACGGTCCCGTGGAACCGATGGCCAGAGAACATTATAGATATGCATTGAATTTCGTAGATGACCATTCAGGCTTAATAATGGTTTACTTTTTAAAGAACAAATCTGATACCCTGCTAGCAACTAAAAAATATCTAGCCGACATGGCTCCCTACGGTGAAGTCAAGTGTATTCGCTCTGACAACGGTACGGAATTCACCAATAAAGACTTTGAAGTTTTACTAATTAACCATCATATCAGACATGAAACATCAGCTCCTAGATCGCCACACCAAAACGGGACTGCTAAACGTGCGTGGCGGACACTTTTTTAAATGGCAAAATGCCTACTCATTGAATCAAAACTCCCTAAAAACCTCTGGACGTACGCACTTATGGCAGCAGCCTATATACGCAACAGGTGCTTTAACAAAACACTATCTAAAACTCCATATGAATCTTTCTGTGTAAAAAAAACAAATTTAAGCATAATGCATATATTTGGTTCAACTTGCTTCGCATATATAGATAAAAAGAGTAAATTTAATATTAAAGCCGACAGAGGTATATTTCTTGGATACGATAAAAACAGTCCAGCCAATTTAGTATTTTTTCCAGAAAAAAATAAAATAAAAAGAATCCGATGTGTAAAATTCACAGACGCGTTTAATTTTACAGACGAAAACCCGTCCTATGAAGGAGATGAAATTATATTCCCTCAAATAATTAAAACAAACGCCGACAATAAAAATGACGGAGACAAGAGTGTCCATGATGATGATGATGATGATGATGATGATGATGATGATGATGATGATAAAGTCGAAAGATATCCCAAAAGAAATAGAAGGCGACCCGATTTTTTTTGTGGTCGACAATATAAAAGATTATCAAATCGACTATTGCTATTCAATGGAAAATGCGCCAAAAAGCTTTAAGGAAGCAATTAATTCACGACATTGTGATGAATGGAAAATTGCCATGAAAAAAGAAATAGATGCCTTAACCGGAAATTATACCTATACGGTAGTGCCTCTCCCAAAAGATAAACATGTTATTTCTACAAGATGGGTCTTTACAAAAAAGACTACAGCATCAGGCGTAGAACAGTACAAAGCTAGATTTGTTGCTAACGGGTACTCTCAGATTTACGGTATAGAATATTTTTCTACGTTTTCACCGACCACAAACCTAACGATAATCAGAATTTTACTGCAAATCGCATCGCAATATTACCTTAATATCCCTCAAATGGACGTAAAAACTGCTTATTTGAATGTCCCCAATAGACTATGAAATTTATATTACCCCTCCAGAGGGATTTATAATGAAAAATAAAAATAACATGTGGCGACTTAACAAGTCATTATATAGTCTAAAGCAGAGTGCTCAGTGTTGGAATACAGTATTTCATGATTATATTATTAAACAACAATTTAGACAATGCGCTGCAGACCCCTGTTTATATACCCAACACAAAGACAATAAAGACAATAAACTACTGATTTTGGTGTTGTTGGTCGATGATATTTTAATCGCACAAATTGTGACATAATGTTAACCGATGTTAAGAACAAATTAAGTAAAAGATTCAAAATGACCGATTTTGGCAAAATATCCTGGTTTCTGGGGATAGAATTTACTCAAAGCAAAGGACTTGTTATGATGACTCAATCGAGATACATCGACAAAATACTATTAAAATTTGGAATGGGAGAGTGCAAAAAACGCTCTACACCGGTCGAAAATGATATTAATAAAAATATACACACAGAATCTGAAATAATAAATGACAAACAATACCGCGAAATTATAGGTAGTCTTATATATTTAATGACTGCAACCAGGCCCGGCATATGCTATACAGTAACAAAACTGTCACAAAAATTATCACGACCGACAATGAAGGATTTAAACAGAGCTAAACAAGTCCTGCGTTATTTAAAAGGAACTAAAGAACAGATGTTAGTATTTAGAAAATCAAGAAATCCCCTAAAATTAGAAGGTCTTTCGGATTCAGACTGGGGAAACGACGAAGATCGCAAGAGTATATCTGGATATTGTTTCAGACTCTCAGAAAATGGGCCTATTATTTCATGGAAATCTAAAAAGCAAGAGATTGTATCTCTCTCTTCGTGTGAAACAGAATTTATTGCGATCACACACACGACACAGGAAGAACTCTACCTTAAAAATATCCTAAAGACTGTTTTAGAGCCAGAATTAACTAAAATCCCCGTAGTAATTAACTGTGATAATCAAGCCAGTATAGTCTTATCACAGAACACGATAATCAACCAAAGATCTAAGCATATAGATATAAAATACCATTTCATAAAAAACAAGGTGAAAAAGGAATCCATTATTTTGAATTACGTATCATCAGAACAAAATGTCGCTGATGTATTCACGAAACCCGCAACAAGAATAAAGTTATAGCGTTTTTTCTCAAAACTTGTTGGGGGATTCGACTGAATAATTTTTTTTCACGGCCCTGTATGTATATAAATTTCTATATATAAAAAAAATATAGTCCTGACAAGACATTAAACTGTATCTATTTTATTTGTATTAACACTTTAACCTACTAATGCGTAACTAATACTTTTGCTGAAATAAAAACAAAATTAAAAAAAAGTCACTTAAAAAAACTCTTTGTAATTTTCCTTTTTGACAAAATACTTTTTGCATGCTTATTTTAAGGCGCGCAGAAATTACAATTGACTTTTATTTTTTTGCGCACATTAGTTGTCTTTCCTATTATTCAAAAATGTCCTATATCTTTTTGCATTGTTTTCATTAACAGAAAAAAACTCTTTAAACGGGTACATATTGCATGTATGTTTATTTTTATGTATATTTATTTATATGTATGCGTTTTTCTTTTCTTTTCATTTTTTTACAAAACTGCATAATCAAATTTAAGAAATGGCTTCTTGTTTCACATACCCACCCCTTTTTTAAGGTTAAAATACTTTCCATTTCTTTTATTTCTCTTCTCTGTACACATATCTCCGTTTTGACATTTGAACACAATTAAAAATGGCGTCTTTTTACATGCTAAAATTCTAAGATCCAAATGATTTCTAATTTTTGTTATGTATAATTGAATATAAAGATATATATTTATTTTTGAGCAGAACGAACACAAGGGACTTCCTCATTATGAAAAATAGGGAGGATGTTGCAATATTTTGGACGTATAATGGGGTATGATCCCACACAGTCGGACGATTCTATTTATAAACGATGCTGCTTGGAACTGACGAATCGAACTAATTCACGTTCTGCTAACAACCAATCAGAAACCAGAATTGCTCCATAAATATTAAACCTTTTCTGTAGCAATTTCACATGTCTTTTTTCCGTCTCTACACGGTAAGAATATTTTGCTCTGTGGAACTGTCTACTGCAAACAAGTCACCTCTCAGGACTTGTGTGTAACAACGAACCGTCGGAAACTGTTCTGTCTACTGCAAACCAGTCACCTCTCAAGACTTGTTTAGAACAACGAACCATCTGAAACTGTTCTGTAACTAAATATTGCTTACACGTCTAGACGTCACCAAGAAAAGAGATTTCCAATATATGGAGATAGGGTTCGAAGTTAGGGATAGTCACAGTCACAAACAGAGCCAGAGAGCTAGAGAAGAGACTCAGAGAGACTCGGTCAGACTGTTAGCCGATACTCCTTAGAGGCGAAATGGTGTGGAGAAAAACATGTAGCCATACAAGCTTGAATTCCTAAGTCTCCAATCAGCCAGTTGGATGAATAAAGAATCACCATCTATATTTTGTAAACTGTCTGTCTTTCTGTCGTCATTATAACATAAAGGTAAATGTGTTTTGTCGATTATCTTGTAAACAAGCTTTATATAACCCCCCTTCTTCCAAGTAATGTGTCTGCACCATCATGAGTAATGGTTCTCCACTGTCTGTGTCAACAAGAACTTGTGAATAAATAAAGCAATGTGCGGGAACATGTGCTTCAATTGCAGTTTTGAACCATTCAGTAGTCTCATTTGCATACTGTTCAGCTGGAAGAGAAAATATATTTCCCCATGGGGTATTTCTGATGAGATCCCTGATGGCTTCCCAGTCAGCCTTTTTGTAATACCTCGTTGTTTTTAGTAGTGGGTCTTCAGTTTTGGGTAGAAAATTTAGAGCGATTTTTACAATTATCACAGCATTATCAGCATGATCAGCATTCTCGAGTGGGCTGTGGGCATTCTCTATACAATCATCGAAAATTGTGGTCAGAAATAGATCTATAAGTGAGGCATGTTGATCTTGCTGGTCTGGGAAACGTGTCAGAAATGTAACCGTCTGTGATAGGGAATGAGATATAGAGAAGCTTTGTGTTGTGCTACCAGCTACGTCTGTGTAAGTAGAGAATCCAAGCCAGTTACTCTGGTGAACATTGAAGTCACCAAATACATGTACTTGTGCGCTAGTATCGTGGGAGAGTGCTATATCTATGCTGTCAGAGACTTTGTTAATTAGGGTACAGTCCTAGGTTGAGGGAGACTGGTAGAGAAAATACAAGTAGCTAATATTATGTTGCATGTTTAGTCTGAAGCACATAAAGGCCTGATCGTCTGATTCTAGTTTTGTTTCTCTAGTCAGGTGGAGGGTGTTACGAATATAAACTCCAAACCCCTGCATATGTCTGTCTGAATCCTTACGGAAGAGTGGGAGATAACCATGCATGTTAAAGTGGGTAGAGGGAATGGAGGAGTGTAGGTTAGTTTCACTTAATGCTAAGATATCCAGGGTGTTTAGTAGGAGAAATGATTCAACATCGGTTGTTAGTTCTAAGCCCACGGGTATTCATAAATGCAAACCTCAAGGAAGGAGGCAGGTAGTTTTTTTTTGTTTTTTGAGTTTGGTCCTGGTTTAAACGTAACTTTTGCTTGAGATGTCATTTCATTTTATTTCGTTTGAAAGTTTCAGTGAGGGTAAGGGAGTGAGGGGTGCTGGACAAGTGGTTGTGCAGAATATCAGACATGCAATACAAGTAGACCATCAGCTGTCTCTTCACCTACAGGATTGTGGCCTCATGAAAGCCCACCGGGGATGAGTGCAGGGTCCCTTTCCATGCGCGACATGGCACTACAATCATCCCGATATTATACAACTGTTGATAGAGCAGCCACTCTAAGCGCTAACAAAGAGTTAGGGCCCCTGTACTATCAGTCGGAAACAGCAGTCAGAAACTGTCAATCCGGTACCTTCAACCCATGAGACAAAAGTCAGCCCAGTCCAACTGTACCGGCATATATGGTACTGAACCACCCCTACAGTGTCCAGTTTAGGGGTTGGGATGTGGCGGAAGCGGGGAACACGGCGTTCTTTGCCCTAGTCAGGAAACATCGACCACTGTGTGATTCTGTTGAGTCCCTGTAATAGCATCTCTATGCCTGTCTAATAGACAAAGAAGGAGTATGAAAGCTGGGCGATAGACAGAGCCTATCTCCCCCTTAAGCAGTTTAGGTTTGCCAATCGGTAATTTGTTTGAGTCACCAGCTCTAGGAAGGTTGTCGTCCGGGACTGAAGAGGCCTTCCTTCCCTATGTTTAGCTTCAGAGTTTTCCTTCTAGACGAATGACCCGGGAAGATCTATTGATTCATCAACACCGAGAGGATTCGCTCCGCACCTCGGTCCTAAACCAAGTATTTCTGCGACCCCGCATGGGTAGTTAATGTTAATCGGTTATTTAGTAGGTTATATATCTACTAAAAAGTTACAATCTTCGAAGTGAGTAAAAAGGGCATTACTATGCTTTTCATTTTCATTGCTAATGGAAGAAGGGATAAGTAAGAATTTATGCAGTGGAAGCAACTAAATTTGCAACAGGATTGGCTTGAGAGAGAGAGAGAGACAGAGAAAGAGAGAAAGAGAGAAAGAGAGAGAGAGAGAGAGAGAGAGAGAGAGAGAGAGAGAGACAGACAGACAGACAGACAGACAGACAGAGGAGTTAATGTATGGTTAGATTTGATATTAGAATTTGATACCCAAACTCTGAGTATTTAAGACGACAGAAAGATAAGATGCTTAATATAGATACAAGGAACAACATCTGATTTGGAATACAGTTCAGTACAGATATAACTGGAAAATACATAAGTGATGGCGTATTCTGTAAGTATAATTATGTATAAATGGTATGTTTACGAATATATGGAATTTTAGATGTTAAGTATATTTGTTGTCTTCAGACTTCTAACGAAGGAAGATGGCGTCGCCTTTCTTTTAAAAACCGGAAGTTTGTATTTTGTATAACAATAAGTATCGGTTCAGTTTTTATGTACTAATTATTGTAATACTATCTCCTATCATAGGGGAAGAGATAAAGGATTGCTATTTATTATAGATCAATTTAAATCTATGTATAAAACTATGGCCAGTAAGTATATTTTAAAGATTAGTTATGGGATAAGAGTATACTCTAAAGCATGTCTTAGTAGAAATCTTTAGATGTTAATGTGTATTGATTACGAAAAGTCAGTCTACTAAGGTTGAGAGCTAATAACCCTTCTAAGTTACGTGCAATGGATTAGATTTAATGGCAGCTTGGGAAATAAACAGTTGATTAGAGATCAGGAGACACGGTTTAAATAACGGTACAGTATAATTACATGTTAGGATATAGAGTTTAGGGTAGAGTTTAGAAAAAAAAAGATATATCATCAAAGCCAGTCAACATCTAAAAAGTTGAAACCTCTGAAATATTAAATGTAGGTGTGGTTCTTTGTAGCGCTTGCATTCAAATATGTATTTTTTTAGAGAGACATCGACTTGCTGTCCAATAAGTTACGATCTATTTCTTAATTGCAAGTGAAAAGGCAAATCGATTTCTTTTTTTTTCATTTTATTTCTCCGCAAGATATATGCATTTCTATAGAAATTATAAAAAGGTTTATTTATTCCTATAAATAAATGAGAAAAATTTCGTTTCATTTTTACAACAAAACAATGTATCAATTGTTAATTAAATTAGTGCATCAATATTTTAAGTAGCGAAATTTGCGAAGCGAGAGCGAGCCAGCAAACACAGCTCGGGATCTATAAATAAACCATTTCATTAAGAGAGTTTATTGTATTTGCTGCAGTTGTATATCTGCATTAACAATTTCTACTTACTTAAGGAAACAGACACAATGACCAAATAATGCGATCCATTTATGGGCCCTGCATAATCGATATGCAATCTGTGTACTAACTCTACAAACTGCACTTTCTTGAGCTCATGTCGAAACGCGGACTTATTGGACGATGGAGATGTGGAGTCATTTATCTGAACGTATTTGTATTTGTTTCCATTTTCAGATGTTAACTGGCTTTGATGATATATCTTATGTCTTCTTGAACATGCTACGAACAGGATTCGAACCTGTGCGGGCAATGCTTATTGGATTTCGAGTTCATAGGACATCTGTCTTCAGCCATAGTTTAATCTTTATCACCGAGTCTCTCTTGTACGCCTGTTTAACTGTCCATTTAAGAGTATGTCCGTTCGCTAGGTGCTCAACGCTGGCTAAGTGTTTAACTACACAGACTGAAAACTCGGGAGTGCAAAGTTCGATTCCTGTTCATTCTATAGAAACACTTTTATCAAACCCAAGCTTGACCTTGTGTCTAAACCCCCTGGAAAGGAGGAGATAAACCAAATTAATTACTCATGGGCATGAAGATAGGTTATTATCCACAGACTGTCAAGCGGTGTGGTTAGATTGACCTGTTTTAAATACAGCATAATCAAATTGTTATTTTACCGTAGTTAAGCGACGTTAAGCCTGGTCAGTACTAAATGGGTGACGACTTAAGTATACGTATTAAGTGCTATATGTGGTCTCCGTTTATCAAGGCATTGTCCCCAGTCATCATGGACTTCTCATTGCCACTGGTATCAAGCAATGCTGGTTCAAGAAAAGTGTGGTTGGAAATGTGCAACCCTTGCTTCACAATTACATGCGCAACTACTTACTTAAGGGGGTATTCATGGTCTCTCGAGACAGAGCGGAGGCGATAGGTTAAATGAGCTATATCTCACAGAACTGGGCGTTCAAGTTACAAAGTTTGAGCAACTGAAAAATGTAAAAATCTCCCCCTGTAACGTTACGTTTAAAAACGGAACCTACGTAAAGATATTTCAGGACTTAAAACGTTGTATGCAGTCTATGTTGCAAAGAACATAAGACAAGTAATAACTCGATTCCTTTTTTTTTTTGTAACAACATTTATTTACAGCCGTGACATCACCCACGTCTCCAACGTGATCGTCTTCTCTAACGTGATCTCCTTTTTGTAATCTTTTTCCTTACACTGACGTAATTTTGTATTTCTTATGCATTTGTATTCGAGCGTCTGCGCTTTGTTACACTCACATCTAACTAGGGGAGCAGATTGGATTATAAGCACACGTAATTTTACTTAGTTTTATGGTAATAACGTGGGGTTTGCATTTGTATTAAATACAATAATAAAAGAGAAACAGCTTCAGATAAACGCATATATATATATATATATACATATATATATATATATATATATATATATATATATATATATATATATATATATATATATAAGTGAAATTGTCTGTCTGTATTTAACACAGATTCCAGCAACTTACTCATGACGCACAGGAGACTTATGGGCCCGTACTGAGAGGGGAATGAACGATCAGATGAATTCTTAAATACAGGGCATACTGATGAGATTTTCCAGGGTGATAGGCAGCAATTCTCCTTCAGACAATGTTTAAACAGTTTTGTAAGTATGGGCGCTACTTCTGTTGATGTTTTTTGAGTACTATAATTGGAATACCGTCAGAGCCAGTTGCTTTACTGGAATCAAAGTTTTTGATTAGCTTGGCAACATCACGTACAGATATATGCATATCACATAGCATGTTTTCTGATACAGGAGGAAATACTGGGGGTTAGCAGCCTTGGTCGCAAAGGGTAGAATTAGCTGTAAAGTTCTTGGCAAAGAGTTTGGCTTTGCCTGATGCTGATGAGATTACCTCAGGTCCATTGATGATAGTTGGGATAGAGCACCCGCTTCTGTTCAGGATTCTGTTTGCTATTTGTCAAAACTGGTGGGAACCAAGCTGCTGCTCAGCTACTTTGGACTTGACGGACTGAGCATACAACTCTCTTACATTCTTTATTACTTTCTTACAATGGTTGCTGGCAGTCCTGAAAGCGGCTTTTGTTTCAATACGTTGGAAGCAGTAGAAAAAGTGATTTCTGTGTGCAATGGTAGCAGCACATTCTGGAGAGAACCATGGCTGGCTGTTAGGTTTTTGCTGGAACTTTTTTGAGGGCATGAAACGGTTTATACCTACAATTAACCATTCCGTCAGGTCTGATACTATAGAGGACACATCCTTTTTAAACATGGAACGCAGAGGTAGATCTGATATAAATGCACGGAAACTATCCCAGTCAGCCATAGTGTATCGATATACTGTACGATGGAGAGGTATATCTGAGGATTTATTACATTTAATTTTATCTTAATTGATACAACTGAGTGGTCGAAGATCCAAGAGGAGACAGAACAGAAACTGAACATAGTTCAGGGCAAGTTGTGAGAAAAAGATCTAGGAGACTCGCATACTGGCCATCATTGTCAGGAGAAATCATGACAGAACCTTCCCTCATCATTGGTCTTGTTTGAGTGGGTCAACCATTTCACATTGTGGACATTGAAGTCACCACAAATGTGGATGTTAGCTGAAGAGTGAGCAGACAGGATATGATCAATTTTTTCAGATATGCTCTTAAAGATAGTAACTCCGCTGTTGTGAGGACGATAGAGAGTAAATATAAATGCAGTAGTGTGAGCTAGTGCAATCCGGAAGAACATATAGGGTAAGTTAGGATCGTCTCTGGAGATGTCCCTACCACATGGAAAGCCATCTTTAATATAGGCACATATTCCATGCCCATGGTGATCTCGGGGGTCAGATTTAGATGTTGTTAGAGTGTCCTTTAATTACGAATTCATTTAGGGAAATAATTCGTCCAATGCCAGTTTCGCTTAAAAATAAAAGGTAAAAGGTCTGGTTTAGTCTCCTGTAATTGGACTTCAACTTCTTGAAGGTTAGAACATAGACACCTGATGTTGGAGAAGGAGACATGGTAGTAGGAGTCTACATTGGATTTTGGAGTTCCAGGTTTATACGTGCATTTTTTTTAAAAACTTGTCATGATGGAATTTTGGAATTTGTGGACTAGGTCGTCAGACTTTCTTAGAACAGGACAGAGAGGGAAAACTAAGAGAGAAAAAAAAACCGAAGAGTTTTTTTTTTGTAGAATATGATAAGGTAAAGCCGTAACAATTACCCACTAATATGACATCGAGAGGCCCCACCAGAAGCTACTGCATAGTCCAGAATCCATTTACCAAATGGCAATACAGCAGCCCCAGTACTTTGCACCTGCTGATAGGACAGCCTCCTTAGTGGTTAATCTAAGCTACGGCTCCTTGACTATCAGGCGGATAACGTCAGCCCAAATAAAACGTTTACTTACAGCATCCTTAATAGTGACATGGCTAGAAGGATAGACATAGAAACAGAAAATTTCCGTCATCTCTGCTGACTGTTCACGCAAAATACTGCCAACCTAGAACTTTATTGCGAGTTGGGAATAATTTTCACTTTTACCAATTTGGTACCCCCAAATGGGGAGCAGCATATGTATTGTTTAAAATATAATTATCCACACACACACACACACACACATATATATATATATATGAAAGAAAGTCAGAGAGAAAGAGGGAGATTTCATTATACAAAGAAAGAAATAAAAACGCATACCATTATTCCTTTGTGCTAAAGCCGTATCGTGAAGGATCATTTGTGCAGCTACGACGAAAAAGTCATTAATTTGCTGTTCAGTAGATGTTTGAGTGTTATTTCCAAACAAAGTTTTGCTCAAGTCTCGCGAATCTGGCACCGAGTTTGTTGGAAACGGAAAATCTGAAACAATATTTTCGTATTTTGATTAAATGATTATTTTAAAACATTCATAACCTAACAAATAATATTTTTTTTTTACAAAGGAGTCACAACTTATCAAGGCCCGGAGGCCACTCAAGGATAAGATTTAATGAGTGTACAGTAGTCAATGGGACAATATCGTAGTAATCGTTAGTAGTGGAAATTTGGTAAATTGGATTACTTAAAGGGACGGCTTATCAAGAATTTGTTTACATTGTACTTGAAGACGACCAAATTGTAGTCAGCTGGAAAGCATGCAAATGGAAGAAAGTTCCACAAGCATGCAGTTCTAAAAAAAAAAAACTTTGTTCATGGAATCTACATTTAGGTTTAGGCACAAATAAAGAGTGGGGGAAATTATTGATAGTGGTTTCAGTCAGGCGAGTGTTTTTCATGAAAGTTTGGCAAGAGAGGACCATAGTCTAGAGCTCACACAAGCACTTGCCATGAAAATAACGATAAAGCAGAGACAGGCTCGCAACGACTCTTCTGTTGGAAAGAGGTTGCAGGTAAGACAAAAGGGCATCCCCCACTAAGCTACGAAGTCTATTATTAACTCTGTCAAAGCAGGATAAACTGCTCCTAGTAGTTCCTGCCCAGATGTGGCAGCAGTACTACATCCTTGGACATACCTGACTCTTATATAGGTAGAGAATTGCATCAGGATTGAGATATCTACTGGAGCAGTAAAAGGATCCCACCATTTTTTCAGCTTCCTTGGCAACGAATTTGATGTACGTGTTTCATTTTAAATCAGGAGTAAAGGTCAAGCCCAGAAGCTTGTCAAACATGGAGGCTCGCCAAGACAAAAGCCATTCATTTCAATTGATGCCGGATGAGAATCAGAGCATTGATGATATAAAGAAAGAAGCTTGGTTTTGGATGCATTAAAAATAACCAACCACCTCTTTCCCCATTATACCACATGCTCCAGACAGAGGAACGAGAATCAGAGAAAGCTTTGTCATTTATGGCCTTTGAAGTGTTGCCATAGATGGTAGTGTTGTCAGCATAAATATCTACGAATGATCTTAGGTTGTGATTTGGGAGATCATTGATGTAGATCAAGAAAGAGAGTTAGCCCAGTATGGACCTCTAAGGGACTCCAGCATAAATACTGTGAACCACTACTCTTATGAACCTATCAGAGAGAAATGATTTAATAACTGAGAAGACATTCTCAGCTATACCATAGCCGGAGATTTTGTGGAGTAGACCATTATGCTATATCTTATACTCTTATTTGATATAGCAAGAGTAATTGCCCTAGAAAGGAAGCCACCGTCGAGATATTCGCTAACCCTATGAGATATAACCTTTAGCACATCTGCTGTATATCTAGTAGAACAGAAACCATATTGCATGTCATTAAAAAAGGTTATTTTTGCTGAGGTAATTGACTACCTCTCTATTTAACACAGATTCTTTTTTTGTCCCTCAGTCCTCATTTCTAATGAGTGATGTTTCTGACAAAAGGTGAAGAAAAAGCTGCTTCCCAGGTTGGTAGTACTTCGTGAACAGTAGTCTGAGATGTCGGAAATTTCCTGTCTCTATGTCTATCCTTGCGGCCATGTCACTAGTAAGGGTATTGGAGGTAAACGTTTTCATCTGGGCTGACGTTAACCGCCTGATAGTCAGGGATCCGAACCTTGGAATAACCACTAAGGAGGGGTCCTATCAGCAGGTGCAAAGTACTGGGGCTGCTGTATTGCCATTTGGTGAATGGATTCTGGACCATGCAGTAGTCTTTGGTAGGGCCTCTCGATGCCATACTAGTGGGTAATTGTTACGGCTTTACCTTATCATGTGTTACAAAAAAAAAAAAAATTTTCCTGTCTTTCCTCTCTTACTTTCCCTCTCTGTTCTGCTCTAACCAAGTATGCTGACCTGTTCCACAAACCCCCAAATCCTCAACATGAAATATCTAAAAAAAAGAAAACACGAATAAAGCTAGAACCCCATCCTCCTACGCAGACCCCTACTATCATATCTCCTTCTCCAGCATCAGGGGTCTACGTTCCAACCTTCCAGAGGTTGAAACCCAATTACAGGAGATGAAACCTGACATATTCTTTCTAAGCAAAACTGGAGTAGGGCCGACCACCTCCCTAGATGAGTTCATAATTAAAGGATACTCTAACCTAACATCTAAATCTGACCCCCAAGATCGCCACGGGCATGGAATATGTGCCTACATTAAAGATGACTTCCCATGTGGCAGGGATATCTGCAGAGAAGACCCTAATCTACCTTATATGTGCTTCCGGGTTGCACTTGCTTACACCACCGCATTTATATTTGCCCTCTATCACCCCCACAACAGTGGAGTTACTGTCTTTAAGAGTATATCAGAAAAAATTGACCACATCCTGTCTGCTCATCCCTCGGCTAACATTCACATTTGCGGTGACTTCAATGTCCATAATGTGGAATGGCTGAGCCACTCAAATAAGACTGATGAGGAGGGGAGGTTCTGTCATGATTTTGCCATTGCCTATGACCTTACTCAGATTGTCCACAAGCCCACCCATGTGCCCGATAGTACCGGTCAGTTCACAAGCCTCCTAGACCTTTTTCTATCCACTTCCCCTGAGCTATGCTCATGTTCCGTTCTATCTCCTCTGGGATCCTCCGACCACTGCGTCGTATCAGTTAAGATAAAAATGAAATATAATAAATCTACAGACGTACCTCTCCACCGTACTGTATACCGATACTCTATGGCGGACTGGGATAGCTTCCGTACATTCATATCTGATCTCCCTCTCCATTCCATGTTTAAAAAGGATGTGTCCTCTATAGTATCAGATCTGACTGAATGGTTACTTGTAGGCATAGGCCAATTCATACCATCCAAAAAATTCCAACAAAAACCTAACAGCCAGCCATGGTTCTCCTCGAATGTGCTGCTGCCATCGCACACAGAAATCACTTTTTCCATAGCTACCAACGTAATAGATGCACTGAAACTAAAGCTGCTTTCAGAACCGCCAGCAACCATTGTAAAAGAGTAATAAAAAATACAAGAGAACTATATGCGCAATCCGTTAAGTCCAAAGTAGCTGAGCAGCGGCTTGGTTCCCACCAGTTCTGGCAAATAGCAAATAGGATCTTGAACAGAAACGTGCGCTCTATCCCAACCATTATCAATGGACCAGGGGTCATCTCGACAGCATCTGACAAGGCAAAACTATTTGCCAAAAACTTTGCGGCAAATTCTACCCAGTGTGACGAAGGCCATCAACTCCCGATATTCCCTCCTATAACAGACAACACGCTATGCAACATACAAATATCTGTGTGTGAGGTCGCCAAGCTAATCAAGAACCTTGACTCCAGTAAAGCAACTGGTCCCGACGGTATTCCAATTATAGTGTTAAAAAAATTACAACCAGAACTTGCCCCCATACTTTCCAAACTGTTTAAGCGTTGCCTTAAGGAGAAGTGCTTTCCAATACCCTAGAAAACCTCATCAGTATGCCGTGTACTTAAAAATTCAGGTGATAAGTCCTCTCCCTCTCAGTACAGACCAATAAGTCTCCTGTGTGTCATGAGTAAGATGCTGGAATCCACGATAAATAGAGAAGTAGTTAACCAACTCAGCAGAAATAAGCTTCTTAGCGACACGCAATATGGTTTCCTGCTCTGCTAGATCTACAGCAGATGTGCTAACAGCTATATCTCATAGTATTAGCGAATCTCTCGACAAAGGCTTCATTTCTAGGGCAATTGCTCTTGACATATCAAAGGCCTTCGATAAGGTTTGGCATAAAGACCTACTACACCAGATTTCCAGCTACGGTATAACTGGAAATGTTTTCTCTATCATTAAATCATTTCTATCTGATAGGCTCATAAGAGTAGTGGTTGATGGGCAGAAATCAGAGGCCCACAGTATTAATGCCGGAGTCCCTCAGGGTTCCATACTGGGCCGAACTCTCTTCCTGATCTACATCAATGATACTAAAATCTTTCGTTGACACTATGCTGATGACCCAACCATCTATGGCAACACATCAAAGGCCGTAAATGATGCTGTTCTCTCTGATTCTCTCTCCTCTAATCTTGAGCGTGTGGTACAGTGGGGAAAGAGGTGGCTGGTTACCTTTAATGCATCTAAGACCAAGCTCCTATCTCTACATCATAAATGCTCTGATCCCCATCTGGCATCAATTGAAATGGATGGCTCTCGTCTAAGGGAGGCCCCAGGATTTGATAAGCTCTTGGGTTTGACCTTTACACCCGATCTTAAATCGAACACATACATCAAGTCTGTGGCCAAGGTTGCTGGGAAAATGGTGGGATCCTTCTACCGCTCCAGAAGATATCTCACTAATGATGCAATTCTCTATCTATATAAGAGCCAAGTACGTCCAAAGATGGAGTACTGCTGCCACATCTGGACGGGGGCTGCAAAAAACAGCCTATCCTGCCTTGACAGAGTGCAAAATAGACTCCGTGGCTTGGTGGGGGATGCCCTTTTCTCTACCCTACAACTTCTTTCCCACAGAAGAGACGTAGCGAGCCTGTCATTGTTCTATCGTTATTTCCATGGTAGGTGCTCGTCTGAGCTCCATTCTCTGGTCCCCCCTCGCCAATCTTTCTCAAAAAACACCCGACTAGCTGAAACCACCGTTAATAATTCTCCCTGCTCCCTATTTGTGCCTAAATCAAAACGTAGATACCATGAACAAAGCTTCTTTCTTAGAACTGCACGCCTGTGGAACTCTGTTCCGCTTGCCTGTTTTCCTCCCGACTTCAACCTGGATGTCTTCAAGTCCAACCCAAACAAATTCCCGATGACCCCCCCCCAAGTAATGACACGTTACCAATTCTCCAATACTATTGCTACACTATCCCTTTGATTACTGTACACACAATAACCTTTATCCCTGAGTGGCCATTGGGCCTTGATAAGTGGTGAACTCCATGTAAAAAAAAAAAAAAAGATTCAAGCAACTTACTCATGTTGCACAGGAGACTTATTGGTCTGTACTGAGAGGAAGATGAGCGATCACCTGAATTCTTTAATACGGGGCGTACTGATGAGGTTATCCAGGGTGTTGAAAAGCAATTCTCCTTTAGATAACGCTTGAACAACTTTATAAGTATGGGAGCTAGTTCTGGTTGAAGTTTTTTCAGCACTATAATTGGAATGTAGTCAGAGTCAGTTGCTTTACTTGAATCGAGATTTTCGATTAGCTTAGCAACATCACACACAGATATTTTTATGTCACATAGAATGTTTTCAGACAAAGGAAGAAATATGAGGCGTTGGCGGCTTTGATCACATGGCGCAGAATTACCTGTAAAATTCTTGGCAAAAAGTTTGGCTTTGTCTGATTCTGACGAGATTACCTCAGGTCCATTGATGATAGTTGGGATAGAGCATAGGCTTCTGTTCAGGACCCTGTTTGATATTTGCTAAAACTGGTGGGAACCAAGCCGCTGCTCAGTTACTGTGGACTTAACTCACTGAGCATACAACTCTCTTGCATTCTTTATTACTATTTTACAGTGGTTGCTGAAAGCGGCTTTAATCTCAGTACATCTATTACTTTGGAAGCAATGGAAAAAGTGATTTTTGTATGCAATGGCAGCAGGACATTCTGGAGAGAACTACTGCTCTTTGCTAAGTTTTTGGACAGTATGAATCGGTCTATGCCTACAATTAACCATTCCATCAGGTTTGATACTATAGAGGACACATTCTTTTCAAACATGCAACACAGAGGTAGACCTGATATAAATGTACAGAAGCTATCCCAGTCAGCTGTAGACAATTGGTATACTGTACGAGGTACGTCTGAGGACTTATTACATTTTGTTTTTATCTTAACTGATACAACCGAGTAGTCGGAAGATCCCAGTGGAGACAGAATGGAAGATAAACATAATTCAGAGCAAGTTGTGGCCAGTGTTGGAAACACGGGTGCGTTTGTGAACAATCTTAGTTAGGCCGTAAGCAATGCAGAAACCCTAACCCTAACCTCCCTCATCCTCTGCCTTCTTTGGGTGGGATAACCACTGTACATCGTGAACATTGAAGTCTCCACAGATGTAGCAGGGCTACCCGGCGTTGCTCGGGACCGTATAAACAATGAAAAAACAAAAGCAGATATTGAACATATGTTTTATTCTTAGGGGAGAGGAATCTTTCATCTCTATGTATTATTTGTTTTATCTACCCTAGGACTGGTATTGTTCATGTTTTATCCCTTGCATAGGTAATTTACAGCATGTATATGAAATTGTTTTACCTTAGGGAGAAGAGAACAGGTAATATACAAAATAATGTGTCTATATTACATCCCTGGCAACGCCTAGAAACTAAGCCAAAATATGACCAGACAGGATGTGGTCAATTTTCCAGATATGCTTTTAAAGATAGTAACTCCGCTGTTGGCGTTAGAGGGCAAATGTAAACGCAATGGTGTGAGCAAGTGCAACCTGAAGTTGTTAATTCAAGGTTCAGGTCCCTGACTATTAGGCGGATAACGTCAACCCAATAAAAACGTGTACCTCCAGCACCCTTATTAAGGACATGGCTACAAGGATAGACAAAAAATACTGCCGACCTAGAATATAGCTTTTCCTCATTCCTTTGTCAAAAAAATCACTCATTCTAAATGAGGACTGAGGGACAAATAAGGAGAAGTGAGAGTTACAGGAACTGCCGATAACACATCCACAGTGCATTGTCTACTCTCCATTAAAAAAAGAAAAGAAAAGTTAATAATGATACCTGCGCGCGCGTAATCAAATATAAACAATTTACAGGAAAGAAATATATTAAAAAAAGAAACAAAAGAAAGGTCACATTTCAAAGGACATTCAGTGAGTTTTTCAACCAAAACTTTAATTTCTCCAACATCTCTCTCTCTCTTACCCTAGAACCTGTATCTAATTGAGCAGACGATTTCTTGTTTTATGTGAACATTGATTGTTGATATATTTTTCTCTCGGTAGAATTTGAATAATTAAATCATTTCATTTAGTTAGGCATATTTAATTTTCTTTTCTTTTCTTGAATTTTATTTATTTTTTATATCAATAAATGTGTGTTAATTTTTCGACGATATTTGTCCTCGTTATTTCTTATGTGATTTCGTTGTCCAGTACATTTTATTTTATTGTTGTCTTCGGGACAGTTGTCCCATTCCCATAACAACGCATTACCAAGGAACCTGAAAAACTTTATTTTTTTTATATATTTCGTTACGCCACCCATCTCTACCGTCCCCAGTAGGACTGGGATACGTCGTAACAATATATATACATATATATATACTGATCACTTTAGATAAGAGGAATGTTTACTTAGGTATCAAATTCGTTGGAAAAGTTATACATCTATAATATTGTAAATAAAAAAGATGTTCAGTTAATCGTGTATTATGAATTGCTTTTGTTATGTTTGACATCCCATCCTCGTTGCCAACTGTTATGTTGACGTTCATCTTCGTCGCCAACTGTTATGTTTACATAATGGTTGTCAGGTAAGAGAGTCTTGGCTGGAGAACGTATCTGCTCTCAGCTCGGCCTTCGGTGGCTTCTGGTTAACACACACCCAGACTAACCGAGTCTTGCTATTTATGTGTAATATTATCCACATATGTAAATGAGTGGGTGCCACCACAACAGTTTTAATCTCGTATTTCTTTGGTATTGCGTATAAATGGCTGATATGCTGTAAAAAGAGAGGGACTAGTAAACATCATTAAAATTTATTGGCTGTCAATTTGCTTCTTATAGATTAAGGCAAACTTTTATATGTTTAATGCGCATGGAAAGGCACAGAGCAAACTTTGTAGAAATTATCAGAAATATTGATCACAAAAATTGTTTATGGCATGAGGGTCTTCTCAGGAAAATCAGATCATACAGTATAACTGGTAGAATACTTAACATAATTAAATCCTTCTTAGATAAGAGAAAAATCCAGGTTGTCCTCGACGGTCGTACATCTAAACAATATGATATAAATGCAGGGGTGCCCCAGGGTTCTATCCTTGGACCTCTATTGTTCCTGATATTCATAAATGACCTCCCCGACAAAATTGCCTCTGAGATGGGTATATATGCTGATGACACTACACTCTATGGCAGGCACGACAGGAAGACGAATGAACACATTTCTAAAGAAATGGCAGAAACACTAGAGGATGACCTCTAATCTGTAGTGGAATGGGGACAAAAGTGGTTGGTCGCGTTCAATGCTGTCAAGACTAAACTAGTTTCATTCAATGATTACAAGAAACCCTCTCTACCACCCATAGCAATGGCCAACGACTCTTTATCTGAGAGTCCATCTTTCAAACTCCTTGGCCTAACGTTCATAGGAAACATGAGTTGGAACAATTACATTGAAGGCATTGCCAGGGCCGCTGCAAGAAAGGTGGGCTCTCTCTACCGTGCTAGAAAACTGCTAACACCCGAAAGTATCCTGTACCTCTATAAGGCCACCATTCGCCCATGTATGGAGTATTGCTGCCACATCTGGGCTGGTGCATCTGCTACTAGTCTCTCACTCCTTGACAAGGTTCAAAAGAGAGTCGCAAACCTGATAGGCCCTGAACTGGCATCTACACTTCAACCTTTGTCCCATCGACGAAATGTTGCATCCCTCTGCCTTTTCTACAAGTATTTTAGTGGGGAATGCTCTGACGAACTGCAATCACTTGTGCCCCCACGACGTGTGCACCCTCGACAAACCCGACAGGCTGCTAAATCCCACCCCCACACTGTAGAGATCCCTAGATGTAAAAGATCGTTTTACTCCAATAGTTTCTTCCCCAGAACCGCTGGACTCTGGAATTCCATTCCAGGTCCCTGCTTCCCCAACAGTACTTACGTGCAGAAGTTAAAGTGTAACGTGAACCGACATCTTGCTGCCCAAATCCCTACATAGTACCCCAGTAGTTGTTTCCCCTGATAGTAGCTCCCTACACCAAAGTGGCAATTTGCCTTGTTTGGGGTGAAAATGTAATAAAAAAAAATGATCAAATCAAGCCCATATAGTGTTACGGATGACCACTATGATAAGTTATACTTTACTGGCTGTTGGTTCGCTCTAAATGAGTTCAGAGTACAAGCTTAATGCTAAGATATTGTAGAATCAATGTAACATAGTGTTGTCGTGTTCTCTGATACATTACATGGATAATTACTCCGATTAGAAGAGTGTTAAAATGTAAACATTTTATGATTTTATATATAGGCCCCAGTGAAAAGTTGATAGTTATACAGAATAGGAATTGCATTATCGTCGGCATATTCAGGATAAACCGCCGGAAAGTTCTGAAACGCTTATTTAATGTTATCGCAGCAGGTGACAATTTTGTTCATTGATTTTTCTACAGTATCATTTGTTTATTTAAATATTAGGCAAAAAGTCTCCTTCTTCATGTTAAGAATGGCTTCTTAAATAATAAGATTATTATTTAGAGCACGGTCCATAAACTGCACAAGCACATATTTTTCCTTTCATTTTCCGTAGGATAACTGTTTTCAGTAATAATTAATTTTTCTTATCGTTTTTTTTTTACTGATTGCAGCGTTTTAAAAATTGGTCATCGTTTGTGATATAACAAACCATAAGGTTTTCCTTCGGCATCTTAAAAATTGGACAGCGTTTTCGCAAAAAATAAAAATAAATAAAAATAAATAAAAATAAATAAAAATAATAAATAAATTCGATTTACATGCCTCGTGTCAATAACGCTGTCCGTATTCTGCATAAGTACTAAAACTTTACTGAAACAAGTAACAGAGATCTTTCTCATTAAGAATGATTCAAAGAATGTCTTAATTGTATTCAAATACAATGGTGTTGGAAAAGTGCGTTTTGTGTCGGAAGAAGGAATTTTAAATTGTTAAATTGTTAACGGACGACATTTTTCCAAGTAAATAGAAATCTAAATTGTTGACTTAATTGTACGCTCCATATAATATGCATTATATAATGCCTTCTAAACAACAAGTGTCAGACTTAATGTGCAGGAGCACGTGCATACAGATATCAAGTAATAAAAAGCTAATAACATTATGAAATATTCACACTATAATGCCATAAATCACCGAGTCCAAGACTCGGTGTGCATGCGAATGTCAAATTATGAAAATGAAAATCATATCGATCGACCAAGGATTATAAAAAAAAAGGGTTACTTATCTTTCTCTTCTTGCCCACTCCTCAAGTAAGAACATGTAGACATTCACAGCAAGAACCCCTCTTACTACCACAACGGAGGAAAAAAAAAATTCCGAATATTAAATGTGTAGACGAACGCTGGGGTTTAGCAATTGTTGGGGACTTGCATAAATCCCCTGAGATAAATAAATAAAAAGAAAAACACTATCAAATAATGTAAAATAAGCTTTTGTTCATTTTCGTTAAAAGAAAAGAAATTACTTTTTAGCGTGCGCCAAGGTTGCAGTCGGTATGGAAGAAGGAAGGGAGGAAGGAGGTGAAGACTTGATAACGTGAGAGAAAGAGTCCGACTGTGTGGTGGCGAAGTGAGAGTCAAGCAATATTCTTTGACGTGCGAGAAAAGCTGTCATTTCAGCTACTGAATTTCACTTGGCGAGCGTTGCTATTGGTGTCGGTCATCCCTTTCTCTGACGAGAGAAGTTCTCCGTGCCATTTATATTTCTTTAGCGGCTCCCAGAGGCTTTCAAAAGTAAGTCTTTTTAATCAGGCCCTGATTGATAAAAATTCATATTTTTGACAAAAAAAAGTGCTTTCAACTACGTCGGCCATTTCTCAAGCGTCCTGATTTTTTGACCCAAGAGGTTTGGTATGAGTGAATATTGTAATTCCCGCGCAAATGAATTTATATATTTATAATGTGTGTTAGAAAAATAAAATAAGAAACAGCACACACCGTGTTCTCCTTTCCTGAATGTGACTACCCGTTAAACATTCTAAGGGCGGTCTATTCTTGGACGTAAAAGAACGTTTTGTAATTATCGTTAGACTTCAAAAGCCGCAAACAATCAGTTTTGCAATGACTTTCTTTGTTATTGTTCTTTTTAAATCAATACGAATATTATCCTCATCTCAGTCTTGTGTGTGTGTTCAATAAATCTTTTTTTCAGCATTAACCCCAACTTTAGTAAATGAGAACCGAATCGTTCCCTACTAAATCATTTTAGAATTGACAATTTGATAAAGTAATAATAATAATAATAATAATAACAACAATATTAGTAATAACAATAATAATGATAATAACAAAAATAACAACAGCAACAATAATAATAACAACAACAATAATGACAATAATAATAATAATAATAATAACAATAATAATAATAACAAAAATAACAATAATAACAATAATAATAACAACAATAATAATAACAATAATAATAATAATAACAAGAATAACAACAATGATAATAACAATAATAACAATAATAATAATAACAATAATAATAATAATAACAACAATAATAATAACAATAACAATAATAATAATAATAACAATAATAACAATAATAATAACAACAATAATAATAATGATAACAATAATAACAATAACAACAACAGCAATAATAATAATAATAACAATAATAACAATAATAATAACAATAATAACAACATAATAATGATAATAATACTAATAACAATAACAAAAATAACAATAATAACAATAATAATAATAATAATAATAATAATAACAATAATAATAATAACAATAATAACAAGAATAACAACAATAATAATAATAACAACAATAACAATAATAATAATAACAATAATAACAACAACAATAATAATAATAACAATAATAATAACAATAATAAAAATAATAACAATAATAATAATAATAACAACAATAACAACAATAATAATAATAATAACAATAATAACAACAACAACAATAATAATAATAATAATAATAATAATAATAATAATAATAATAATAATAATAATAATAATAATAATAATAATAATTAGCGATTTCCGGTGATTAAGAGGTCATGCTCACGCCAAACAAAAAGCGAGTACAAACAATTTCAGAAATATTTTTGTTTATATCTCTGGCAGTACATTTGAAATGTAAATAACATTCCAATTATTTGCCCCTCGCTTGCTTTCTTTTTGTATAACGTGATCTTTACCACCATTTTTATATTCTTTACAAACCTGTCAATCCTTATGTAACGTAGCGCTGGTAGGCGTATGTAAATGCATGCGAAGTGACGTCACTGGTGAGGAAAGAGGATTATAAAAAAAGAGAAAGAGGACGATCACGAAGGAGACGAGATAATGTTCGAGATCTTGTGAGGAACATGAATAACATTCGTGATCACGTGCGAGCCGTGAAGGATGTTTGAGAAGATGATCACGAGAGGGACATCACAGCGGTAAATAGAGAATGAGGAAATAAATTTTATTGTCACAAAGAACAAGCGAGTTGGAGTTATCTTCTAATCTTTGTCTTGATCTTCTTTGCGACTGAAACTGGGCACATGTATTGGTTCCCAAGCAACATTACACTTAGTCAATGAGTACGTTTTATTTAAAAATCACTGCGTGAACTTACAACCAAGACTGGTACAAGGTGCATTATCTCTATTTATATAAAGTTAGATATATATTTATATCATTCTATGTATAGGATTCATTTTTAAACTAATTAAACGGTATCTCTGAATTTTGGAACACATCTGCTAAGGGTTTGTAACGTATGCTGTATTTAGTTTAAGTTTTTTGAAAAGGAAGCAAAGAAAGAGTGGAGACACTTTGTAAAAAGTTAGATATCTCCGATTTTCGTAAAATTTTAAGAATAGGTATTAGGCATCAATTAATGAATATTCCCTAATATTCAGTTTCTTTGGAGTATTTTAGGCGACAAAATCTCCCATTTGAAAATTAAAATATGTCTGATCGACGTTCCATTTCAGTTAGAAAAAAGTTTTGTTTGTATCTCTGTTAGCAATTAATTCCGAAATTGTCCGCACCTCAATTTTTTATGACATGATTTTAACCTTCTAATCACCGGGAATCGTTTACTTTATCAACCTGTCAATCCTTAGTCGATGGGTATGTTTTTGAGTAACCACTAGGTTTTCATAACTGCACATCAGATCTTGTACAATGTGTTTTTTTTTCTTTTTTACAAGAGAGTCACAACTTATCAAGGTCTGAAGGCCACTCGAGGATAAGGGTTAATGAATGTAAGGTGGTAGTGTAGTAATCGTTAATGGCATCAGTTGAGTAGAATTTGATTATTTATGGGGACGGTTCACATTAGACTTGAAGGTTGTCATACTATAGTCGGCTGGGAAGCAGGCCAACGGAACAGTGTCCCACAGTTCTAGGGAAGAAGGTTTATTTGTGAAATCTGCATTTAGATTTAGTCACAGACAGAGTGGGGTTTTATGACATTATATTATACATATTTTGTATGGCATACAATCAAGTCACTAGCTTAGGTTTCCTTTTATTTGGAAAAATCTCATCCGCTAATGATTTTAAATCCCTTAGGAATAAAACATATAATGATTGATATTTGTGGAAAATATGATTCATGAAGAAAAACTTACAACTGTAGTCAGGGTCTAAAAACCGTTTAAATGGTGTGAAGGACCTTCCAAGCAGTGGATTATCTAGGTTGTTGCAAGAACCGTCTATGGTGCGATACGGATAGGAAAAGTTGCACCTAGAATTTTACAATGAATAAAGATTTTAATAATAATAATAATAATAATAATAATAATAATAATAATAATAAAACAGCTGGTGTATTTAAAAAAAAATCTTCAAGATCAGAAACAGAGGTAAGCTGCAAAAACACAAGCAAAAGATCATAGAAACAACATTACAGGAATCAAAGCGAACCATTACGCCATAGCGGATTGCAAAATGAATGAGTTACAAATTGAATCAAGAATCGTGCATACGCAGAAATAAACGTCTGGCTGGAGGCCAGTTAAGCTACCAGTTTTCTGCCGTTTTATTTATTTGTTTCCTCATGATGTTAGGGAAAACCGGCTCCCCACCAAAAAGGGGGGAAATCTGGCAGTGTTCAAATGAATAGCAATTGTCTGATATGAAGGGTTTCCCCCCCACATTGATCAAACCTAATTGTCTTCAAAACGTCCCGACCCGGAAAGCCAGAAGGCGCTTGTGTTTGCTTCGATTAGTTTCGCTTTTATACGAAAAAGACAAGCAAACACTCGAAACGAGGGAATTTTTTAAAACTCGATCAAAATAAAGATAGAGACGATGTCTGTTTGCAAATCTGAGATAATGTGATATAGGAAGTATGAGGAAACTTCTCCCGGAATGTAACCAACGTGAGAAGCCCGACGAAAAAAAGCCTTTCACGGACATACACAAATGCTCACGCCCATTGTTGCTAAATTTGATATTCAACTTTTTTACAGATCGTCCACTGAAGATATTTACACACGCCATCGTATCGCATTGTATAGTAGTTATTCCCTAAGCAGAACCTTACAACTGGATGTCAAGTGGCTTACACTCTCTACTTCTGTGTGGCAGAAATTGCACTTGTTGAAACAACTCATAATTTTAAAGTCATTGATCATCAAGCCATGATCTTTCAAAATAGGGAATTACATGCAACTTTGAATGTGCTATAACTCGGTTTTGGCTGATGTTTAGGTTAAACAGACTTTTTAAAAAAAAATTTCAATGTCCAAACTGTATTATATTTTTGAATATTTGTGATGAGAATTGTAGCCTGTGTCTTATTCTGATGTGTAGATCAACATCACTTTTATTGGAAGATGCAATAACTTTCTGATAAATTTAACAAGTAATTTTGAACATATCTCTCAAATTCTGTCAGTATAGTCTATGTTTGTACTTGGAAGAAGCAATAGAAATTATCACTGCATCGCCAGTTCTGCTCCATATCTTTTCTTTTCAACATTCAAGGTTTGGTTGTTTTGTTTTACGGCATATCAGACATTTTCGAGTTCTTTAATGCCAAATCCAGTTATTTTGGAAAATAGTATTCATGTTGCATCCAGTTATTTTGTAGAAGGGTTTTATTCTTTAAGCTCTTTGTATCTTCAATCACTAGTTTGTAGTGTTTGGTTTGGTTGTTTTATAGTGGATTTTATCGTTTTTGTTCCCTGTCCTGCAGAACATGAATGAGTTTTGCAACGGAAGAGGGAAAAGGGGTTACAGTATTAATGTTTGGTACATTTTAAGTTAGGAAAGCAATCAGGAAGTAGGGGAGATAGAAAGAGAAAAGGGAAATGGGAAGAAGGAAAAAGGGGGGAAACGGTGGGTTGTTGTTTTTGGTTTTGGTTTTGCAGAATATAACTGAGTTCTGCAAAAGGAAGTAGAAAACAAAAAGCATCAATGTTAGGTCTATTTCATCCCAGGAAGCCAATATCTTCGGACAGCCTGATCTGGTAGCCAGTTCAACGTTCAAATACAACCTTTGCTATTCATATTCTTCTGTTAATGTCAGATGGGAATCCAATCTTTATTTTTAGTCATGTTCACTCCAAACAAGGCATAATTTTGGACCATGTTTAGAGGAAATGAGCGAAATGTCTGTTTACATTACATTTAAACGTCATTAAATGTCAGTAAAGTTAGAGAAACAAGTAGCAGGGAGGGGATTTCAAAGTTTCTCTTATATGTAAAAAGTTTGTACTTACGATTTTTCTAAAGTGTAGAAGGTGCTATATTCCAAATGGTCACCCATACCATCGATTTCCGTTGGTGGAAAAGCTGGTAAAAATAAGGCACAAAAATCATTTCATTAAAAAAAACAAAAAAACAAAAAAAAACCCATTAAGTTACTATTTGTGAATCTGTATTCTCTTTAATGATGATTTTTTTAAAATAATTTTTATATTGCAACTGAAAATAAATTGTTGTGAATAACGTTTCATTTATTATTATAAAGATTTTGATCACCAATGCTCTTCATAGTGTTGCCATAGACAATCCTATTATTTACATCGATGCTAACAGACGATCTACAAATAATAATTAATAAACATTTAATTCTAATACATTGGGCTTCATTCCATTGTCATTTCTGCTCTATAACTTTTCTTGTAGACATCCAAATATTGACGTTGCTCTTCATATTCTTGTGCTAATATCAGATCCCATCTTATCCTATTTATCCTCTTTAATATGTAACAAGTTTTTTACTTACAGTATCGGTAAAGTATATGTGCTTTTATATTCCATATAAATTCCATCTATAACTCGAACTGCAGAAGCAGGTAACAGGGAAGGAATTCCAAAGTCTAGCAGTACAAAGAAAGAAACTAATAAAGTAGAAGGCTTACTGGTCAATCCTATCTCATATTTGCACATGCTGACGTTGAAGCCTTTTAAGCTTGACTTCCTGTATTTTCCCCAGAAAAGCACTATAATCTCGCCCTCTACTCTTTTTTATTGGTTCCTACACTAAGATATAGAGGAGGGCGACACTTCTTTCCCTGGACTGTTAATTTTACTTTTGACATTCATTTTATTATGCAGAGTGTTTTACAGTGAAGGAACCACTGAAAAAGGAGCCTTCAGATCGCCCTCGACTATGGTCGGTCAATAAAAAATACATGACTACCAAACAGAAACAAATAGTTTTAAAATACATATATTTGATCTGCAAGTTTAGCGAGGGAACTATTTCAAACATAAACGTGACAGACCAAACTTAAGCATGCTAGATATATCGACTATCCAATCAATCAATGAACAGAGCCAGATAAGTAGATGTCCGGTATTGTGAGGATGTGTCCTAATATGCTGTATTATCAAAAGTATATGTAATTACACAGGCAGAAGAAGAATATCGTGAATATTAAATCTGCCTATTTTTAGATTTAACTAGCCTGGGTGCCCGGCGTTGCCCGGGTGTTTGGAGGTGTGTTGAGCAAAAAAAGAAAAGTGGGTCGAATCTGTAGCGCAAACAAGGAAAAGAAGGTGGAAAAAAACCCTGACGTCTTTGCCATTGCGTCCATCAAAAAACCGGAAGTGATGAATGGTTTAAATTAAGGCTAGTCAGTCGAAAAGAGGGGATAACTTTCGAAAATATTAGCGAAAAAAAAAAGACCCCCTCCTCCTTGTAGAAAAGAGCCCAGTTGAAGGTGAAGGAATTAATGTTTTTCGCCAATTTTTTCGATATTTGTCGTCCGAAGCGTCGAGATTCAAAACGATACGAATCTCGTGAAAATCCGTCGCCTTTGTCGAAAGTTTTAGGCATACATACATACATACATACATACATACATACATACATACATACATACGTAAACACATTTAAACAGACCGGTGAGATTTATATCATAGATAAAATCATAAAAGCCTTGTAAGTTAACTTTAAAGTAATGCGAATTTTTAAAGATACATATAAGTAACAAGGGATGGTAAAAAGCGATTGTCTCCAGAGACAGAATAAGTAACAGTAATGTTCAAATAATTAGTCGTATATGGTAAAAGAAAAACACAGAAATTTTTGCTAAGCGCACTGTTTCTACTGATGCATACAAGTAAAAAGTGACAGTAACAGTCAGTAGTAACCAGTCATTGTAACCAATTACATTAACATGTCATTGTAAGCAGTTATATCAACAAGTCATGATAACAAGTTATATTAACAAGCAATGGTAATAAATTATATTAAAAAGTCATAGTAACTAGTTAAATTAACAAGTCATTGTAATCAGTTATATTACAAGTCATAGTAACAAATTATACTGACAAATCATGAAAACAAGTTATATTAACAAGTCATTGTAACCAGTTAAATTCATAGTAACGTCAGAGTAACCAATTATATTAACAAGTCATACTAACCAGTTATACTGACAAGTCATGATAACTAGTTATATTAACAAGCAATGGTAACCATTTATATTAACAAGTTATAGTAACCAGTTATATTGACAAGTCATGGTAACTAGTTATATTAACAAGTCATGTTAACAAGTTAAATTAGCAAGCCAGAGTAACCATTTATATTAACAAGTTATAGTAACCAGTTACATTAAGAAGTCATAGTAACCAGTCGTGATAACGAGTTAAATTGACAAGTCATCATAACAGGTTATATTAACAAGTCATGGTAACCAGTTATATCTGCAAGAGACAAAATCAAATCCAAAGATATTGAAGTATTAGTCGTATCTGAAAAGAGACATTTTAAACGGGTGACAAGTGATATTTAATATGATAACAAGGAATCGAAAATAATTATAACGACAAAACATCGTAAGCAGTTATATAAACAAAGAATGATAAAAACCGTCTATCCCAAGATATATTAACGAGTTATATTAACAAGTCATAATAACCAACTATATTAACCAGTAATGGTAACCAGTTATATTATCAAGACATGGTAACTAGTTATATTAACAAGCATTGTAGCTAGTTATATTAACAAGTCATGCAAACCAGTTACATTAACCAGTAATTGTAATCAGTTATATTAACAAGTAATGGTAACCAGTTATATTAACAAGTCGTGATAACCAGTTATAGTAACAAATCATGGTAAAAACCGTTTATCCCAAAAGACAGAATCAAAATCAAAGATCCTCTAAGAATTTGTCATATCTGAAAAGAGAGAAATCCAAAATCCTTACTTGGTACAATGTTTCAATCGATTACTTACGTCCATTAGCAAAAGTTGTTGGGGCGATCAGCAATAACACTGCAGAACGTAAGATATATTTTAACACCATTTCGATGGCCTTTCGTTATGGAGAAATCGTATTGCTCTGCCAGAATCATAGAAACATTGTCTATATATAACGCTGTGATGTAATTTCATTCTTTATCGAAAAATGAAATCAAAATATAATTTAATTTGTTTCTAATAAATGCTTCAAATTGTACGAATGTTTGACGGATATTTTATGAGTTAGCAACAGGTGGTACGTCTTTGTGTTATCGTCTGTTAGAAAATTACTTTTTAAATATATTCTTATCAATTATTAGATCTGTTTTTTTTATATGAACTACTGACAAATACTTTACACATATGAACATTTATTATTTTATATTTTATTCAGATGTCATGAAATTGTTTTCTTTTTCTTATTAATTTCGACAGTTGTGTCTCTGAATTCTTTGTATAAATTAGTTATTCTATGGTGTATCAGTAATCTATTGAATTCATCTCGGACTTGGCATATTTTGTCAGCCCTTATCAATGTGGGAGATAGATAAACAATGGTTATATGTAAAATGGTCAACGCAATGTAGAAATATATGTAAAAGCTTTTGTTCGTGTATTAATTTTTTTCTGTAAAATCTAAAATCGTTGAAGTCAGTTCAAACGATGCAAGTTGCTCTGTTGATTAAAGATTTTGTTCAATCAAGGTTCGATATAAAAAAAAATACAACATTCCCTGCCGCTACCTCCTTGAATACATTGCAAATAAACTAATACATTTCAAGATAAGGGAATATCTTTTCAAAGTAAGGGTCGGTTTCATCCCCCAACCTAAAAACCTATTCCAGAATAGTCGTAAAGAAATAAGTCTGAATTCGAAATCAACAGAGAACGGTGTTGCTCCACCATCGTTTCTTGAAAATCTCAATAGTCACTTGCAGGAGTTTTTCTAGCGTCAAAGAATAACAGAAAATTATTTCAGGTGTTATTTCAGATTTGCATAATAATCTTTCGAAGATAAAAACTAAAATAAACTAAAACATTTCCAATATCTTGCAAATTATTTTGAATGAATTTATAAAGGATAGCAGTCCGTATCATTCCCCACTTAGCTACCATCATTCCCTATTTACTTCCCCTCTAGAACATTAGTCGAAAAATCAGGTTTGGTTTAGATGGAACTGTTTCTGTGGAACGAACTGTATTCGAACCTGGCACACCCAGGTTTTTAGTCCGTGCCGTGAACCACTTAGACACTGTCACCTCTATTATTCATCATTATAATGTGAATACATTTATTTTACATCCATCCTTTAAAAGCAATAAAAACTTTGATAAGTATCAACTCTCATTTTCTTTTTACTTTTGATCACATCGAAAGAAGGCATTTTGCTATTGAATCATAACTGACTACTGTGATATAGGCCAGATTTATGCAAAAATGATTAAACATATTGTAATTTATACGATTAGATAGAGCGAAAAACCCTCTTTAAAAATGATATAGACATTATAAGGAAAACTTATTCGAAAACACATCATTTGAAATCACAATCACAAATTTTGCAATAACTTTCTAGTTAACCTAATAGTTCACTTTTTTTTTAGCAAATAGCTTCAAATGATACATAGACCCGAGATGGTTCATTTATCTTCCTTAACCATGAATTTTTATCAGCATTGCACTTCCTGAGTATGCTATTGTGTGGCATCATAACTTTGATAAACAGATGCTATGATATAGTCTCCCCAGAAAAATGTTTTTCTTGTCTCAGTCAGGTATCAGTTTCAGTATACACGCTTCCATTTGTTTGTCTATGAGATTAACGATTTTGTTGGATATTTGTAAATCCTTAAGCGCATATTTATAGTCGATCCATGCCATGGCTATGTACTCTTTTCTATTTTTTTACCTTCCTCAAGATCTTTAGATCTGTATATAGCAGATTAGATGTACCTCATGTCGCTTTCTACCAATTTTTCTGTTTCTTAGAAAATCGTTCACAGTTATTGAGGAAGTTGTCGATCTGTTTTCTTAATTGTGCCTTTAAAATTTTCTGCATGTAAGTTATTGACAAGCAAGGTATTGGTCTACAATTCTCTGCTCGTTGTCTCTGTTAATGTGGTTCTTTCTTTGTCATCCTCTCTGGCATGTTTGTTGCATGTACATATCCTATCAGGTTTCACATTAAACTTTCGTGCTAGTCCAAAAACTTTTAAATTCACTATACATGTATTCTGTCATGAACTAATGCTTTCTAGTTAAGAATTTCTCTTAAGGTCGTCTTGGATGTTCATTTTTTATTTTCAATTCCTTGAATTTATTTTAAAAAAATCTTTTTCAGCCCTTAAGCATTTCTACTGTTATCATATCATTTTTTCTATATATTTCTGACACTCTTTTACTTCTGTTAGGCTCCGTTTTTCTATTCTGTTCTTCCTCTGTTTGCGTTTTATTGTTTTCAAAAGGACTATTTTCTTTGTACTGTTAAGATTTATATCTTGATCGTCCCTACCTTTCCTCTTTTGCTAGTATATTTTGTTTTAGTTCTTTATGTTTTTTGTTTATACTTCCTTCTTTTTTATCAGCTATATATTTTTTTTCTTCAATGGTTTTATATTCTCTTTAACTTTATTTATTAGTTTAGCATACCTTTATGTATATGGAGAACGCTTTTGACAGGATACTAAGATAGGCTGTCTGGTGGGCTTTGTGTAAACTAGGCTTAAACGAGTGTTTGGTGAAGGTTGTTGAAGCAAAAGTGTTCAAACTTGTGTTAGAATTAAGAGTGTTCTGTTGTGGGAGGAGAGGTATCAAATGTTGACTTTACAGCACATCAGCCCTTTTGGAAGGTTTATAAAACAAAAGCAGAACTATCTTTTATATCTTCACATCTCTTGCGATGTTCTCGAGTGGTTTGTGTTCCAACATCGACTCATGGAATAAAAGCTCTCTCATGCATAACAACAAACGCAAGTCTCTGGACAATTAGATCTTTATTCATTTCATGGTCGAAGTCATGCCCCTGTTCTCTACCTATCCTTGGAAAGAAGGTGGGAATTTTCCTATCGATTCATCTGCCAATACATCGCTTCCTCTTGCTGCTTCCACAAGAGAATTTTCTATCTTCTTAGAATAACTGACGACTGTATCTGTCGAACTCAAACTGTTAACTCTAAACTCGAACTGAACTCTAACTCTCTAAGCATATGTTCTCCCTCCTTTTTATATTTGGGGATGGAGTGTTTTATGGGTGGTCAACACATCAGAGCAGTGTCGCCGAGTCTTAACCTTTTGACCTCTATCGCACATAAAGACATCTCACACTAATCGTCATGGACTCCACCACCACCACCACCACCACCAACAACAACAACAACACATTTTTAAATAGAAATACATCAGAGTTCTGTACTGAATCGTTACTTTTCATTTGTGTCTTAGAAGCATTGTCTAGAGAATTCCATATGGGTTGTCCAGAAAAAAATGTGTGTAAGTTGACAATTGGTTAAGCTACTTATTAATTTAAAGACTAAATGGAAGCAAAGCAAAGGTCTAAAAGTGGATGTTATCAAGACCAAAATGATGATTAATGCTTGTAGTGTTAGAAAGATCCCATAAAGAAAACAGTTCCCCCATTCAACTACTGCTACTACACGTTTATCATCGCTTGTTCCTCGACTTTCAGGGTTGGACACTTGAATTGTCAACAGTCGAATGGCTTCTCTCCAACTGATCCAATCCATTGCTAATGCTTTTATCAACATATGATGTTTCAAGTCCTGGTGCATGTTTTCACTTCACGTCTTCCTAAGTCGACCTTTTGGATAAGTTCCAGGGGCATCAAAGTTAAGGATTCTTTTTGACGACGTCGACTGCCATGCGTTAGATGTGGTTCAAACATCTCAGTCTATTCCAATATAGAGTTTCGGTCCTGGATATGACCTTAAACTATATACGAATGTGAGGCCCTAGGTTGCGGGGTTTGGGGAGTGTGAAGCCACCCTTTAATTTCCATTGCTCCCAGGTCCACTCTGACCCCGAGTAGTAGTACCTGTTAGGGTCCCAACTATGGGTTAAATAGAAACCTACTTGGAAAAAAATATATATTCTATTAAAAAAATTTTCTTCAAAATGACTAGATTCGGCATTAAATAACCTGAAAAGGGTTGATATACCGTAAAATAAAAACAACCAACCAACCAATCAATGCAGAGTTTCATCTACTGAATTGAGACAAAGTCTGGATCTCAGTTCATTGCGAGGGGTTCTATCAGCAAGCTTTGAGGAGCATATTTATCGTACCGTTGCATGATTGCTGCGAGTTAGTTTGGTAATCTCCTCAACTGTAACACGCCAAATCTCACTGGCATACAAGAAAACGTTTATAGCACAGGTATTGTAAGCATAGCTTCTATTGTGTAACGAGATGCCTCTGCTCAATTTACAAAATAGGGAGTGAGGTACAATGCAATTATTAGTGGCGACTGCATGTCCTTTTCTCTTCCCTGCAACCTCTATCTCACAGAAGAGATGTTGCGAGTTTGTCTCTGATATATCGTTATTTTCATGGAAAGTGTTCGACTGAGCTTCAGTCTATTGTCCCCCCCTCGCCTAACTTTCACAAGAAACACTTGTCTAGCTGAAAACACTATCAATAATTCCCCCCACTCTTTATCTGTGCCTAAACATAAACGTAGATTCCATGAACAAAGCTTCTTTCTTAGAACTGCACGCCTGTGGAATTGTCTTCCGTTTTCTTGCTTTCCGGCTGACTACAATATGGTTGTGTTCAAGTCTAACGTAAATAAGTTCTTGATGAGCCGTTCCATATAAATTATCAAATTTACCGAATTTTTCATTACTAATGATTGCTATATTGTCAAATTACTACTGTACACTCTTTAACCCTTATCCTTGAGTGGCCTCTTGGCCTTGATAATGTGGTGATGCCTGTGTAAAAAAAAAGTGCAATTGTATTACTGGAATGTGAAGAGAGGATAACCAACCAGTGTAATACAATGAAGGTTAATGAAAACTCAAATGTGGAGAATGCATATCAGATTAGTGAAGCTATTGAGATTGTCACAAAGTTTGTTTTTTTTACCTTGATGATACTATTAGAGAACAGAGGGAAGCAGGTGCTAGTGTGATTGTAAAGAACTATGAGTGGATTGAGTAATTTATGCCATTACTAATCAGCAGAGAGATACTAACGATAACAAAAGGGAAAAGTCTATGAGGCATGTGTATGCAGCGTGATTATGTATAGAAGTGAAACCTGGTCAGTGAGGATTGAGGACGTATGCTGCATGGAGAGAAATATGAGAATGATAACATAGATGTGAAATGTAAGGACATGCTTAGTTCTGATGACTTCAGAGGAATTTTAAATCTAGAGAGAATAGGGAGGTCGGTGTGAAAGAGTAGACTTTGATAGTATGGTCACATTGTAAGAATGAGTTAGAGTTCTTGTTAGTAGATGTAAAAGTTGAGATAGCAGGTTCAGTTCACAGAGGAGGGCCAAGGAAAACAGGGGAAACAGCGATTAAAAACTAAAGACATTGCCAGAAATAGTTTTTTTTTTGGAAATAAATTTCATAAAGTCATTCAATGCGTGTTAGCATGTAAAATTGATGATGATGATGATGATGATGATGCCTTATTTTAGTTGATTTATCTGGGTTCTATAGCTAACTATTCTGCATTAGCCTAACAGCCGTTTATCATTGATTTCTATCTGATAACAGCCATTGACCTTCTGAAGAACTTCCAAGCCTCCTTAATATTCCAATACTCTCCATGCACTTTCACTGGAAGTCTGGGTGGTGTTTGGTTTATTTGCTTTTCCAACGAACATAGCCGTTAGAAATTTAAAATGCAAATATCGCCAAGTCTTTTTTGTTTTATATTAATAACTCCAAATATCTGTTCACTATTCACCAATAACATTCAGTGTGAATGCACTTGAAGATGGCATGAGGTTACATCGGTCGAAACGTTGTAGAAAAAAAGCAAAACAACCAACATGAGAATTATAGTCCAAATAATACAAAAAATAATTATATATCCTCATCTCAAAAATATATATTCTGCATATCGTGATATTTACGAAAATGAAAATAATATAATTTTGTTTTGAGCAGGTGGTTTTGGGACATGTAATATATTTTAATGAAAAATGCTCTTGAGAAACGTTGATTTAGATGATTGCATTGATATAGAATTTAAAGACAACCAGTTTATAGTCTGCACAGAAGAGTTTGACTAATTGTCCTAATTTAGCTCTATTTTTTAATACCCTTGTAAAATTAGACTACTTATATCTTCTCATTTTTCCAAGATAAGTAAAGACTGATTATCAAATGAAAGCAAATCTCTGGAGTGAGTTCATGCCAAAATCAATTGTGATGGATGGCTCTCGTCTGGGTGAGGCCCCGTGTTTTGACAAGCTTCTGGGTTTGACCTTTACTCCTGATCTGAAATGGAACACGTACATCAAGTCTGTTGCCAAGGTCGCTGGAAAGATGGTGGGACCCTTCTACCGCTCCAGAAGATATCTCACTACTGATGCAATTCTCTATCTATATAAAAGCCAAGTACGTCCAAGGATGGAATACTGTTGCCATATCTGGACAGGAGCTGCAAAAACAGCCTATCCTGCCTTGACAGAGTACAAAATAGACTTCGTGGCTTAGTGGGGGATGCCCTTTTCTCTACCCTGCAACCTCTCTCCCACAGAAGAGACGTTGCGAGCCTATCCTTGTTTTATCATTATTTCCATGGCAGGTGCTCGTCTGAACTCCAATCTCTGGTCCCCCCTCGCCAATCTTTCACAAAAAACACCCGTCTAGCCGAATCCACTGTGAAAAATTTCCCCCACTCTTTATCTGTGCCTAAATCAAAACGTGGATTCCATGAACAAAGCTTCTTTCTTAGAACTGCACGCCTGTGGAATTCTGTTCCGTCTGCCTGCTTCCCACCGGACTACAACTTGGATGTCTTCAAGTCCAATGTTAACAAATTCCTAATGAACCACCCCCTTAAGTAAACACATCATCAAATCTCCACACTAACGTAATGTACTTGCAATAACCCTTATCCCTGAGTGGCTTCCGGGCCTTGATAAGTGGTGATCACTGTGTAAAAAAAAAAAAAAAATTTGAACAGCAGAGGATAGATCATTGTTTAGGATGGCTTGCTCTTTGTCGCTCTGAAAAATGGTCCTCTGCAGTTCTTGGAGGTAAACCTTCTCAGGCTTTTAATTCTCGCTCTTTTAGTTTATTGATAATCGTAGGAATCGGGAGAAGAGATGGGATGTCGAGGTAGTACTTATTTGTTCAGAGTAACTTTTCTCTAAGGCGCTAGTTACAAATCCCACTTTTATGATCTTGTGTCATATCTTCCCAAAGTAGAGAGTTAGGGTTAGGATTAGGGTTAGGATTAGGATAAGGGTTATGGAGGTAAATAAATCTAAGATGCATATTTGTATACGTCGATATCTACACTGCATATCAAATTATTAACGAGATAACATTTTTTTACCAGTTTCAGAAACTTACCGGTAGTTTCGTATCAAAAGCTTTGGAAACGTTAGCAATACCGAGCTGCACATACTGTGAAATTTTCATACTGTTCCACGCAATGTAAACAATTTGCCATCGTAATTGCTAAATCCACGGTATTTGAGGTGTGTCAAATTATTAACAAGGCAGTTTGTTTCATCAATAAAATGGGTCGTAAAGGTGGTTTGAGTAGTTCTGAAAAGAGCACTATTACAGAACAGCTAGCAAAAGTTAAAACTACCCTTGAAATATCGAAAAGGATAGGAAGGTACCATCAAACTGTGAAGAACTTTGTCAACGACCCTACAAAGGTACATAAGAGAGCTGTAAAGATAAGTCTAGAGTTGTTTCACGCCGTTTTCTACTCCAAATTAAACGTGAAGTTGTTAAGAACCCTGGGAAGACAAGTCGAGAAGTCTTTGACCAAGCCTGATTGAAGAATGTCTCAAAAAGTACTCAATGTCGCCTTCTGAAAGAAGTGGCAAAGTCTGTTAAGCCTGTGACAAAATCTTCATTAAAGGAACATCACATACAAAACCGATTGAAATGGGCAGAGGACAACATGAAAACGGATTTTTCCAAAGTTTTGTTCACGGATGAAGTGCGTGTCACTCTTGATTGCCCAGATGGCTGGAGCAAGGGATGGGTCCTAGATGGATGACATCGTCATCAGCATTTAAAGCGCCAACAAGGTGGTGGTGGGATAATGATTTGGTCTGGGATTATCGAAGGTACTTTAGTTGGCCCATGGAGAGTCCCAGAAGGCGTAAAAATGATGTCAAATGCTTACATAGCTTTTCTAAGGGAGCACTTTGAACCATGGCTGAAGAAGCAATTATTGTTACGCAGAATAATGCTCCCTCGCATGCCGCAAACAAAAACAAAGAGTATTTGCAACAACTGGGGTTCTCTGGGCTACGGAAGACGGAAGGACCTTTGGAGTATCATGAAACGACGCCTCTATGCAAGTGGACGCCAATTTAAGAGCAAAGACGAGTTGTGGGATGCTCTCCAAGAGGTATCGCGAGGAATAACTGTTGACGAAATCACAATTTTGACTAATTCTATAGAGCAACGTCTTTTACAAGTCCTTCATAAAAAAGGATCGTATATCCCCAATTAATTATGTCAACGTAGAAATTGCTATATAGTTATTGTGTTCTAAGCATTTTTCCTGGTTCATTTAATGTTTGAAAATTATTTCAATAAACAAATTATGGGTATATTGTGTTTTTTCTCAACCTCGTTAATAACTTGATAGACTGAAATCAACAGATATTCCTGTCTTCTGCCATAGTTTCGCTAATACTGTTTTAAATACTTTTATTTTCTGACTGGAGTAGCTGAATAGAACTGTAAGCACTTTCTTAAAGCTTCATAGATTTTTATTCACTCGTTTCTTTAAATATTTAAAAAAAAATGTAAACTCGTTAATAATTTGATATGCAGTGTGAAGAGGTTGGTTGTTTGTTTTTGTTTTTCGGCATATCAACCCTTTTCAGGTTATTTAATGCCGAATCCAAAGATTTTGGAGAAAAAATTTTTAATAGAATATATTTGTTGTTTTCAAGTCGGTTTCTATTTAACCCATAGTTGGGACCCCAACAGGTACTACCACTCCGGGTCAGAGTGGACCTGGGAGCAATGACAATTAAAAGGTGGCTCCATACTCCCCAAAGCCCGCAAGCTGGGGCCTCACCACTGGCTATAGTTTAAGGTCATACCCAGGACCGTGTGAAGAGAGCACAAAAACATTTATTCATAGTACAGCAAAATCTAAACAGACAAACAATTGTAACGCCCAACTCTAATCCAAACCAAGAAGGCATAACTGTAACTCTAGCCAGTAACACTGTGAAGAAAAGAGAAAGGATTTACTAAAAATACAGGGTGGCCCATAAGTCATTTTACATTTAAAAAATTCAATAATTTTTTTTCTATTAATATATTTTAATTTCTCTTTTCAGAATTATAAGATAGAATCTTTGGATATTTTTTGTATAGATGAGTTTACAACAGAACAACGAGTGAGGATAATTGAATTTCAATTTGAAAATGGACGGTCAATTGTTGCAATGCAAATGTCTTATATGCGCCATTTTAATGTCCAATATCCTCTTAAAAGATATGCTATTGAATTTGTTCAACCTCAATTAGTAAACATGCCAACGTAGTGGTGGCAAACAAAATGGAGCAACTGCACATACAGCTAGAGTAACAATGCTGTTGTTAACTGTGATATTTCCGGAGGAAAAATCTCTTGAAATTTCGATTTTGAATGGCCCCCACGTTCATCTAATTTAACAGAACTAGACTTTTGGCTTTGGGGATATCTTAAAGACAAAGTGTATGCAAATAAAGCTCGAAGCATCCAAGAACTTAAGGCAAACATACGCAGGAAATTCTTTCCCTACAACTTCCGATGTTAAGAACTGTCATAAAGAATAGCTTAGAAAGAGCTAGACTTTACAAAGCCGAGAATGGAGGCTTCTTAAGAGACATTATCTTTCGTAATTAAATCAGAACAAATTTCCACACTATAAACTGTGTAATAAAAAAGAATTAATTAAATATAGTCATTTAAGAAAATGTTATTTGATTTTCAAGCTGTAAAGTGACTTATGGGCCACGCTGTACACATTTTCAGATTAGTAGGAGTGAACAAAAAAGAAGTAAAATATTGTGTGAGTTAAGAAAGCGAGCATAAGTCTTAATCCTCCAAAAAGAGACAGATTTGAAGGGAGGTAACTTTGTCGTTTCTTCACCCTTAACCTATATCTCTTTTTGTAGTGATATGTTTTATAATATATTTATCTGAAATAGCTGAGTTACAGTAATAGACTAATACAATATAGTAAGTCGCATTAATAGACTTGTGTTTGTGGTCATAGCTGTCAATATGGTCATATCGTTCAGTGTTTCTTTTAACGTCTTTCCAGGCTGCTCTGTCAATGTTTTCCAATAATTGGTAATCTCACTGAGCTTCAATCTCACGAACTTAACACGAGCGTTTAACGTGAATAACCATCGATTTCTAGGTCGACCACAGGCAATTAGCAGGAATTACGAAGATCTACAAATGATGAAGACACTGATGATAATTATATTGAAAATTTTGTCATTGGAAAATCTCGGATGCTTTCTACCAATAATATTGTAATTTCGCTTAGCAGCAAAACGTTTGATCCGATAAAATTAACTCGGTTATTTATTCATGTAACTATAACAAAGCGTATTTTCTACAAATGAACTCTTATCCACCTTCAAAAGAGCTGATGTGGTTGATAAAAAGAAAAAAAATCAGACGAATGTGTAACATTCTGTTGTTATCTCAACAAAGTAAATCAGAATGATGAAATCGAAAGACTTAATTACATTGTTGATAATAACTGATTGACCGATATTTCAGGATGGCGGACTGAGTAAGTCACTGCTATGTTAAAGTTGCGGCTTGAGTTTTCAACACACTCCCCAAAGCCCACAAGCTGGGGCCTCACCACTGGATATAGTTTAAGGTCATATCCAGGACCCCCATCGAGGGACTTTTACCCTCTTAGGGGGGGCAGTCGGCGTATTCTAATGCCCCACCGACAGGGCCGAAATGAAGCTTGGACAATGAGAGTTGAGGATATGCGTTGCATGGAAAAAATGATAATACTACTACAATATGATATTAGTTTGTTTTTGTAATACAGAGTTCAAGT
The DNA here is from genome assembly GCF_053919585.1 of Euprymna scolopes. Classification (NCBI taxonomy): domain Eukaryota; kingdom Metazoa; phylum Mollusca; class Cephalopoda; order Sepiida; family Sepiolidae; genus Euprymna; species Euprymna scolopes. The sequence goes on along the minus strand of NC_136485.1, from coordinate 34,102,315 downwards.
AATTTTTCAACTTAGACAGAGAATAAGTATCTAAAACTTGTTCCCAAATGCATTATCTATCCATAGTTAAAAAATGTTTATATGATTGTAGTGGGAATAGCAAGATCCATGAAATAAGTCTATCCATACAAAGATGGTTATATTTTATTAACAACTTGTGTAGAACAGCATAAAATAAAGACTTCGTAATGAGTGTCCTAACAATGTTCCGTGTGAAAAAAAAAGTTGTGTTTTTTTAGTAAACATGTTTATTTCTGTTGATGTCATGTGAAATTTCATGTGTGTAAACTCAGTAGGTATTGTAAATATCGGTATTTATTAGTTTGTCTTTTTTGTTAATGAGTGTGTATTGTATGCTCATGAGTTCGATAAGCTGTGTATATTTGGTCGCTGTGTTTAGTAGTTCTTATTGCATAGGTCATAGACTTTGATCAAGAGCAAAGATTAGTGTTTAAGTAAAAACGGAAAAAAGCTGTTTTATGTTTTATATTATGCACAAGCATTTCGGCAGTTATATTCTCGCATGATTAGTTGAAAAATTAATTCTGAGGCACAATATCCATTGTAAACAATTCATTGTAAACGAAGCATTTTACATGATTTGCTATACTGCCCATTGCTGTGGAGTGTTACATATTAAGTATCGTGTTTATGTGGAAAAGTTAAAAGGATATTTTTTTGATTTATCCATAAAATTTTCTTGCTCTTAGCTGGTGAGATTTCAAGGAGTAAATACGTGTTTGGGTACTGTTTCTAATGACGGTGTAGCATGACAGGTTATCCGTCTATCTGCTTCCCTCTCTTTCTCTCTCCTTCTCTGTCTGTCTGTCTGTCTGTCTGTCTGTCTGTCTGTCTCTCTCTCTCTCATGCATACGAAAATAACTTCTCTCTGTGATGGGTGTTTTAAATAAAATTATTAAAAACTAAACATTGGTGTTCGAGTATTTTTTTATCTATAGACGATCTCTAACCTAGGTTCAATTGACTACGACGCGAATGCATAAAGGTTTTACACATTCTGTAACTGTATGTGCAACAGGGGATTGGAGTTCAGATTTCCGCCATTGCGTTCTTTATTAAAGAATTCCTTTATTTAATATTAAAGAATTAAAGTTACAGCTGAAGAATATTAAAATTTAAAGAATTAAAGTTACAGCATAACATCGATTGTTAACATTTATTTATGTATTTATATCAGCGTTTATTTAATTTTCAATTTTGAGCGGTTTTCAATCGCCCTTCTTTCGGGATTATTGGGTAATCATTATTTAAATTCTAACTCAAAGAGGAGACACTAAGTTTGTTTTGAACTAAAAACACACTTTAAAAGAAGTTTGAACACAAATAAATTTATTCAGGTATGTAGAAGAGTCTTGCCTTTGGTAACATTTATTTGTAGCATATTCATTTATCATTTCTTTTCTTTTTTGTGTTAATTACAGTAATAAATGTCACAGTTCCATTTATCTTTTGGGGTAGGTGTAGAAGTTTAAATGTAGATAAAATTTCCTTTTTAATAAAGACAATGTTCAGAATGTTTTTTCTTTATGTATCTTATCTAAGATTTTGATAAACTCATTGGAGATTTTCATCTATATTTTTCACTTGCGTCCAAACTTTAATTATTTTAGAAGAAGCCAATGACAGACACCGTCAATATAGAGCTGATGCCAACGAAATGAAAAAAAAAACCGTCCAGAGCATTAAAAACGTTTTAATAAAGTGAACTCCCTCGGATGGGGGCATCTAGGCATTTAGCGAATAGATACAAAAAGTTTACAAAGGGAATAGGCAAGTTATCTCTCGTGCAATGATAAATAAATAAAACAAATTAAACTCATGTTTAATCTGTAAATGAGATTTATAAGCCATTCTGTGGCCCTTCTCAGTTTTTTGTTGTAAATGAACAACTTCAAATTAAAAAAAAAAAATCTGCTTGTTTCATTTTTTATTGTCCAAAAAATAAATAAATGAAATAAAAGAATCAGTCTGGGATTGGAAATTAGGCTATACTTTTTCTGATTTCGATACCGATTCCAATACACCCGAGCTTCCAATTTTTCCGATTCCCGATTCTGATTCCGAATAATCGTCCCAACACTAATTTGAACCTTACATGTAATCTATCTAGGATTCATCCATGGAAACGATTTTGTTTTGCACAATTCGTGGACCGTCAACTGCACTTAGTTCACTTATGTCAAAATTCATACTAGTTAATTTTGTTTTGCACAATTCGTGGACCGTCAACTGCACTTAGTTCACCTATGTCAAAATTCATACTAGTTAATTTTGTTTTGCACAATTCGTGGACCGTCAACTGCACTTAGTTCACCTATGTCAAAATTCATACTAGTTAATTTTGTTTTGCACAATTCGTGGACCGTCAACTGCACTTAGTTCACGTATGTCAAAATTCATACGAGTTAATTTTGTTTTGCACAATTCGTGGACCATCAACTTCACTTAGTGCACCTATGTCAAAATTCATACGAGTTAAATTTGTTTTGCACAATTCGTGGACCGTCAATTGCACTTAGTGCGCCTATGTCAAAATTCATACTAGTTAATTTTGTTTTGCATAATTCGGTGACCGTCAACTGCACTTAGTGCGCCTATGTCAAAATTCATACTAGTTAATTTTCTCTCTGTTGACAGAGCTTCCTCCTTTTAAGCAATCAAATTACGCTCTTTCCACTCTTCTTTATGGGTGTTCTCATCAGCCAATTAATTCTATTAAACTTTATCTTTGAGTGGCTTTTGGCCTTTACAAGTGGAAACTGACTAGGATTAAAATTATACGAAACTGTCGACATATCATATCAAAGAACCTATTGTTGATTTTATATGTTGAGTTTTTCGGCTTGTGTAATAATGAATAAATATTTCCTTAAACAAAATAATGTGGAATTCGGTCTTGTTTTTGGTTACTGGATATGTTCTTTATTTCATATACATAGAAATATGAAGTTAGAATATTGTTTTATTCCCGAAAGTATACATTTTAGACACTTGCAATAAAGTGATACACACTTAAAATTACATAAAAATAGAAAACTTAACATAATTTTCAAAATATTTGTTTAAATTCCACATAAATCAGGGAAATAAAGCACCTTGTTATGCTCTTCCAGTGTTACAAATTTCACTTCTCTGCGTTTCATAGCAATTTCCAAATTAAAAAAATTGACCTGCAATAAAGCAATACACAGGATTTAGATGGTAAAATACATAATTCCAAATCATAAAAGGTCAGAAGGAAACAACTTCTGAGAAGGTAGATTTAGGGCCTTCTTGCTTACATTTGAGTTTGTACAACACCCTAATTTGCATGAGTTATATTTTGCAAAAAAAAACAAAAAACAAACAAAAAAAAAACTAACACTTCAATCATTAGATTGAAGCATTAGTTTGTTTTACGACTATGCTCTTGTATAATTGTAGCATTTATTAGAAACGAATTTCATCATAAAAAAGAATACTTACATATTTGTTGTTGTTTTCTAAACTTTTTAAGATTTAATACTAATTCATCCAAGAAACCCTAGATAATGCCTTCTCTATTCTATATCCCGGGTGTAACTGCGCCTTTTTATTTTAAATAAAATTAACGGAAGGCACACATTATTGCTCATGCAAGAATGTAGAAATGATATATTTTCTTGTCCTGACCTTATTTTACGCTTAATCAAAAGGATCGATTTTAATTTCTGAATTAAACTTGAGCTGTGTTTTGTCTTCAGATATTTCGTGATTTTTTAGTACAAAATTTGATTAAGGGAAAAGTGTTCTTTTTATTATTCATGATAAAAATAATATAGTAAAAAAAAAATACAAAAAATAAAATAGGTCAGCTGACTGGTTTCACCCTCGATCAACAAGAGTTGTATTGAGGGATTTTCCTCAAGGAAAATCTATGTAAACTATGTATATTTAAAATAACGATAACGTAGTGATATATGTATAGTGGGGATGTATCCTATAGACTAATCATGTCTAAACCTAACAGACAACACAACAAACCTAACTAAGCACTAATATACATGCAGTTAAATCGGCGAATAAAAAGGAGGAATAAAATATGAATGTTATGAATGGGTCACCAGTTAGCAAATGCTAACTCAACAACCAGAATTTTGGAATGAAAGCGAGAAAACATGAATGAACAAATAAAATATATTTATATCAACAAATTTTACAATATAAAAATTGTAAAAGATTGGAAAGACCGTAGTTTATTGAAGAGTTTTAAAGTTGTTGAATAAGAAGTAGACAAAAGCGCCAAAAAGTTCCTTTCAAAGTTTAGTTGTGTGCGGGGTGGGTGGGGGATATTTACCTTCTGGGTGGCTGAGTTCACTGGAGAAATAGCATCAGTCTTAAATTTCATCGTGACGGATTCCAGTCTTCTGTGATGAGCATTGTTGAGGGTCAAAGCGCATTGCAGATATCACCTGGAAGAACTCTGATTCGAGTCTTCTAAATCACTTTTTGGTACTCATGCAGAGAGTGATCCGTGTTGAAATAATAACGTTATTATTTAAAAAGCCATTCTTAACATGGAGAGGGTGTTTTGTATCTATTCTGTACTTTAACCTTACAATTAAATAAAAAAAAACATATCATAAAATTTTAATTAAACGTGAAAATGCGATTTAAAAAATAGTGCGAAGCACTCTCTGCATTAGCCATAAACTAACACCTTCCCAATGAGAGAAGGCAAAATCTTTCAGAGTGGATCTCATAGAACTGCACAGGTCCAGCTTCATACCGCAATCAATAGGGAAAAGGTCATTACAAGAATTGCTGATTTAGAGGCCAAGGAAAAAAATAATGGCAAGACTGTAGTAGTCTTTTCACTGAAATAAATTAATGGAGGAAAAAATCGAAGCTTAAGTCGCAACTTTAACATAGCAGTGACTTACTCAGTCCGCCATCCTGAAATATCGGTCAATCAGTTATTATCAACAATGTAATTAAGTCTTTCGATTTCATCATTCTGATTTACTTTGTTGAGATAACAACAGAATGTTACGCATTCGTCTGATTTTTTTCTTTTTATCGACCGCATCAGCTCTTTTGAAGGTGGATAAGAGTTCATTTCTAGAAAATACGCTTTGTTATAGTTACATAAATAAATAACCGAGTTAATTTTATCAGATCAAAGGTTCTCCTACTAAACGAGATTACAATGTTACCGGTAGAAAGCATCCGAGACTTTTCAAGGACAATATTGTCAATGTAATTACCATTAGTGTTTTTATGATTGGTTGATTTTGGTAATTCCTGCCAGTTGGTCGTGGTCAACCTATAAATTCATGGTTATCCACGTTAAATGCACGTGTTAAAGTCGTGCGATTGAAACTCAATGAGGTTATCAATTATTGGAAAACATTGACGGTCACAGACTCACACTAGGTAACACTGAATATCGGATATATTAGGGAAATCAAATTTGACTTTGATAAACGGAGATCAATTTTCACATAAGCTAAAAATAGATATAGATAAAGGGTGTAGAGAGACGAAATTACTTTCTTTCCAAACTGTCTTATTTTTATTTTTTTACTTATTTTAGGGGTTAAAGTTATGCCTCTTTTGAATAAAAGGATCAAATCACAAAATCTCGTGATAACACATTATCTTGTCCAAACTCTCGCAATGTACGAGAGTCACACTGATTTTACCACTTTTTTTTGCTGATTATCCACTAAACACAGCAAGACGAAGCCTCTCGGCTTGCTCTTATAATTAACTCATAATATGTTGCCCGTAAGTAAATCTTTTGCCTTTTTCACACAACTTCTTTGTTTGTGTTACAATGACGTGTTTTAGGTTAGGGTTAGAGTTAAGTGTTACAACTAGGTGCTACAGTTAAGGGTGCACCTACTAACCGGCATGTAATCAGTAATCGGTAATCAGAAATTTAATTACTTTTCTCTATTATTATCTAAAAGGAATTTTGTCTGCGTGTCTGTGAGCATTCTCTATGGACTCGAAAACGGCTAGGTCGATTTTTATGAAATCTCACACGAAGGTACTTTATGTGTCTGGCAGTGTTTTTAGATAGGTTTTGTATCGGAATATCATCGATAAGTATCGTTAACTAAAATAATCCTATGAAAGAAGGACCAGATGATTTTGACCAAAGTTAATATCTTACATAGTCTAACATCCCAAGAGGATTTGAGGAGTTTTACTACCACATAAGCCGAAAGGCTCGACAGTAGATTCTTTAATGTGACAGGGGTGCGTTTGAAACAGAATGTTTCTCTTTAGAGCACAATTGAAGTATGATACTCAACTTTTGCATTTTAAACATTAATCCAATACATTATACATAAAAAATGATTTTACAAAATCAACCGTAAGTTCTCTACCGTGCAATGTAGACTATAATATATTGTCAAGTCACTTCAAGAGGCATGTGAAGCTTTCTCTTAGCGCACCGCAATGGGCCTTCAACTAGAGTGGGCAATCAATCGATTTGATTGAAAAATGGTCGATTTCACCAATTTCAGTGACTATAAAAATATGGGAGTGTGAAACATTTGTCGATCATCATTTAATCCCGGGTAACGTTAGGTCACTCTGCAAGTTAAATTGAAAGCATTTCATCAATAACACGTGACTCATAAGATAGTTTGGACACATTAACACAGTAAATTGACATTTGTTAAGTGTTTGACTGCAAGAATGGCTTTTTGTCATTTTTGCTTTATGAAGTGAAATTACAGATGCAGAGTACAATTTCCAATTCTTAAATGAAATGATTAATTAACTAGACGAGAAAAAGAAATTACAAATAGATTACAAGGTACAATTTTCGTTTCTTAAGTAAATAGATATAAGCTTGAGTTCTGCTTCTACTGGAGCATGCTGTGGTGGTTACCTTTGCTCTGCACCCGCTACTGCTCTACTTCCTCTTCTATTGTTGCTGCCTGTCTCCTCTGCTCGTACAGTCTCATCAATATTTAAAGTTGGCTTCTTTTAAATTGTAATGTAGAAACACTATAGTTGTCCCATTCTCAGGGCACAGTAGGTTCTTCATAGATTCATACACATTACTACCCGTACTAAAGAGCCTCTCACTCTCTACGTATGAAGGTGGTGCACACTGAAATATTTTGAAATCAGCTTATTCTACAGTGGTAAGATCCTCTGTGTGTTTAGTAGCAAAGCTATATCATGGTCAAGTTTTTTGTGCACTTATGAATAAGGGATTTACTCCTTTTTTGAGTTTAAATGATGCTTCTTGCGTTTCCGTTGTACTTTTAGTTGCCGTCTCCAGGTTTAACTCCGCCTGTATCTGCTCTCAGTGTTGATTTGTTACTATAGGCTTATTTGAAAGTAATACATCAAAAAAGTTTTGCTTTGAGATACAGTTTTGCTTTCATCTTCATCTTCTTCGGAGCTTGAAGAAGTTTATCCTTATTCTGCTTCATTATCATCAGTGGGAAAAAAAATGTAGAAACTAATTCTTAATGATATATTTATATCATATTTTAAATTTAAATTTAACTTTGAATATTGGATCTAAGAAAGTAGACACATGCAAGTTTTTATTATTTAGATCTTGTCTCAACTGATCCACTGAATTGTTCAATAGAGGAAAGAATGGTTCCATTAAAGACAGAAATATCAGCATTAGATTGGACAAATTTTGATAGAAATAATTTCCAAGCTAAAATTGAACTCGGTGATTGGACAACTTTTTGAACAAGTCTCCTTTAGTAAGTTGTTAAGGTCGGAATATTATTATCAACAGTATCCATTACAAGAGTTTTTGTTGTTCTAAATTCCTTTTCAGCATATAACATGCTGAATTCTACCGTACAGTCACATCTTGAATGAATTTGTTTTTTTCAAATTAAGCTGATCCTGTATTTCAGTTAATTTGCTAATTGCTAATAGAGAGTGATTAAAGTGATAAACTATATTTCTGTCATTTATGATGACTGTTTTCACAGCTTGTTCAGAAAATAATGAGTTATTAAGAGATGCAATGTATGTATGAAACATGATAGTAACTCTAAACCACATTCCCTGACACTAGCAACCATATTTACTCCTGAATTCTGCAAGACTAAGAAAACTGGAGATTTTATACTCATCCGGAACATTGTTCAAATCTTCACTTATTCTTGCACTTGTGGGTGTAACAGGGAATGGAACAACTTTATGCACAGCTCTGCACTATTTTATCGTCTTCATTTGAAAAGCAATGACCTTTCAAACTCAGAAAGGGATGCGTAAATAGCTATATGTGGTAGCTATGCAAATACCTGTAATCAAAGTAATGATGTTAATTGCATCAAGAGACGATTGAATTTTTGTTTTTACTTTTGTAAATATATCTGAAATAATTTTTTCAGTGAAGTACTTTTTTGATGGAATACTGTAATTTGGGCAAAACTTTGGAATAAGCCTTTGTTATATCGTAGATTATATGAATAACAAGTCATTACTGGGGTTGTACAGAAAGGGTTTATTTAGGTAAAAAGGTACACACATTTCTAAGCGTCCATTGACAGCTTAGTACTAAATTCTGTCTCCCACGTGAGGAGAGTTTGCTTGTCTTTTTATAGACGTAACAGTCCATTCATTTGAGAGGTGTTGGATCAGTCCATTATATCACCTTCCTCCCAAGCTAAATTCTTCCCTAGAATTTCGCTTCACCATTTTTTTTTCTTTTGACTTTGTCCAAAAAATTCAGTTCTTTTTCTTTTTCTTTCACTTCTTAATATTTGCGTTTGCGAATTTTTTGATTTTGGAGAGTGACTTGCATTTTCAGTTACTGGTGCTTCCTTTTTTGGAGGCTCTATGTGAAAAATGTCATACAGTACTTCCATCGGTACTTCATTGTTTTTAACTATTTCAATATATCGGGGTCTGAGTCGGTTTATATGTTTTTTGTGGGAAAATGTCTGACCTTTTATAATGTAGACCATTCTTCCAATTCTTTTTGAGATTATGCCTTCTTCCCAAAAACTCTTCCCTGTCCGATAATTGTTGAAAAAAACTTTATCACCGTCCTTGTATATCTTGTATCGCCCATTATCTTTTACACTTTTTTTACTTTTTTACTCGGAATTAACCGGTCGAACACAGAGCGCACTTTTCTGGCAAACATTATTTCCGCTGGGGATAAATTTGCATTTGTATTCGGATTAGGCGTTATCCTGTACACTGCTAAAAATTTCTGAAGACTTTTTTCTTCAGTGTCGATGTTATCGTTCTTTTTTAACGCTCGTTTAAAAGTATCGACAAATCTTTCAGCTTGTCCGTTAGATCGAGGGCTAAAAGTTGGTGTTGTGATATGCTCTATGGCCAGTGACTCACAGTAGATCTTAAATTCTTGACCTTTGAACATGGTGCCATTATCACTAACAATTGTTTTTGGTACGCCAAAACGCCCAAATACCTCGTCCAACGCCTTTATTGTGTTTGCCGCTGTAGGATGTTTGAATGTAAAAATTTCTGCACATTTCGACATGCTATCTACTATTACCAGGTAATAATATCCTTTTAGAGGTCCTGCGTAATATTTATGGATCCGCGTCCATGGTATATCTGTTTTAGGCCAAGGTTGCGTCTTAGTGGGCGGCGCTTTTGCTGCTAGTTGGCAACCCTTACATAATTTTATCATTTTTTCTATTTCCTGATCCATTCCAGGCCAGTACGTATATGCTCTCATTAGTGCTTTCATTCTGGAGATTCCAGGATGTCCCATGTGGAATTCTTTTAAAATTCTCTTCTGTAATACTTGAGGTATTACCACTCTATCTGCGTACATTAGAGTTTCATCGCACTTTGAAAATGGAAAAACTGTTAATCTTTTCCTCTTCTTTTCTTTTTGTACCACTTGTTTTTTATCTTGTTAATGTATTCATCTGTTCTTGCTGCTTTCTTTATTTCCTCAAGTGTTACCGGAAGTTCCCTAACAGTATTTATTAATATATCTGTTAGTTCATTTTCTTCTTTTAGTACAGCTATAACAGTTTCTTCAAGTAATTCAGTTTTATTTGGGATCAACCTGGACAAACCATCTGCGTGTGCAATTTTGCTGGATGCTAGGTGTTTCATTTTAAAATTGTAGTTTAACAGAATCATGCTCCATCTTTGTAACCTATTAGCCGTATGAGTAGGAACTCCTTTTTTGGAACCAAAAATCGATAACAAAGGTTTGTGGTCCGTTTCCAAGATAAAAAATCTTCCATGGATGAACCTATGAAATTTCCTCATGGCGTACACAATTGCCAGACCTTCTTTTTCTATCTGACTATAATTTTTTTCTGCGGGTAGCAAAACCCTTGAGGCATGAATAATTGTTTTAGTCGATCCATCTTTGAGTCTGTGTAGTAGCACAGCACCTAAACCGTATTCGCTCGCATCTGCTGCTACAATTAATTCTTTTTTTCGGATCGTAGTGAGCTAGTGCTAACTCCGATAACAGACATTTTTTAATCTTTAGGAATGCTTCATCACATTCTTTTGTTCAGAGCCATTTTTTATTCTTTTTCAATAATTCGTTTAAAGGTGCTCTTAGTTCATGCATATTTGGGATATAAGAATTATAATAATTTGCTAGTCCCCAAAATGACTGTAACTGAACTATATTTTCTGGTCTAGGCATGTTTTTTTATTGCTTCAGGTTTTCTACCATTTCGATCAATCACTTGTCCCACATATTCAATTTTGTCCATCCCAAAATTACATTTTTCGAGAGCCACTTTCAATCCATAGTTTGATATTCTCTCGAATACTTTGCCAATGTGGATTTTATGCTCTTCCACATTTTTACTTCTTATAAGGATGTCATCTAGATAAGCCATAGCAAAATCCAAACCTGCTAGCATTGTATCCATAATTTGCTGGAACAAATTTGGGTCTACTTTTAAACCAAAAGGCAAACGTTTTAGTGAAAATAGTCCTTTATGGGTATTTAATGTCAGGTACTTAGCACAATCTTCCTGGACTTTTACTTGCCAATACGCTTCAGACAAATCAATTTTTGTAAACATTTTTCCTCCGCTTAACTTCGAAAAAATTTCCTCTGGGGTAGGAAGCGGGTTGTTATGCTCCTTGAGACAATCATTTAGACCTGTCGAAAAGTCCGCACATGCCCTGATTTTATTATTTTTCTTCTTAACGTAAACCGTGGGTGAAACCCTTTCAGAGTAGTCCACTTTTTCTATTACTCCAATATCTTGAAGTCTCTTTAATTCTTTCTCTATAGTTTCTAATGCTGAATATGGAACCTTTCTTTTGGGTTTGAAAACTGGTTTAGCTTCGTCCTTTAGTTCAAATTTAACATCCGTTTTCGTGCAGCAACCCAAACCTTCAGAGAATACCTCTTTAAAGTCTTTTTTTAATTTGTCAATAAACTTTCCTGGTAGTTTAGAATTTTCTAAACCCGCCAGACTTACTTTATTGCAAAATGAGCTTATGGGTTTTTCCCAGAAATTAAAAAGAATCATTAAGTCTATACCGAACAAATTAGAATTTTTCCCCGGTACGACATATAACTTGGTTTTCACAGCATTCTCCTTTAGAGACACATTGGTAAAAAATTCACCCTTAAATTTTAGTTTATTTCCAGACACACTTCTGGCAATTCTTTTTGTATTTTGTAACTTTGGAAACCCAATTTTCTTCCAAGTTACTTCGTCAATTATACTTATGTCGCTTCCCGTATCTAGAAGACAGTTCACATTACAGCCATTAATTTTAATTTCAATATATTTTCTTTTATCACACCTAGACTCATTTTTAGAACCAATGGTCTTTATTTCTGCTTTTCGGTATTTTCCTTTCCTGCATACCGTTGATTTATGGCCTTTTTTATTACATTTGTTAGATATTTTGTATTTAAAGTAACAATCTTTAGTGAAGTGGTTTTTTCTCCCACATGTCTTACAGGATTTTTCGTGTGCACATTTCATCACCCTTTCCACTTTTTTTCCCATATTTTTTTCTTCAAAATTTTTTCCTTCGATGCTTGTATTGTCCTGCTTTAAATTTAACAGTTTCTGACACTTTTCCGTAACTTTTTGTAACGTTATTTCTGTGTCTTGGTTCATAATGGATAATATCCTTGAACGAATATCCTTATCTTTAGAGGCTGTTAAACCTTGCACAAAGATTAGACTTTTAAACATATCCTCTTTGAGGTCTTTTAACTTAAAGGATTCACAATGAGCATTCACTTTCCCTGCATAAGTAATAAAATCTTCGCCCTCATGCTTCGTGATATTTAAACATTTATAACGTGTATAGAATAGACTATCTCGTTCACTGAAAATGTTTGACAATATTTTTATTGTTTCACTAAAAGAAATCTCTTCAGGTTTCTTTGGCAGGATAAAATTCGTATCCTTTGTATTTTCCTGAGATCCAAGTTTTTGAAGAAGAAGGATAATCTTCTCTTCGTCTGTCCAAGACTGACATCTCTTAGCAAAAATATTTTCGTATCTCCGAAAAGATGCCGGAAAAGTTAACCCATTTGTCGGCTCGGATACAAATTCGGATAAAGAATTTGCTATTCCTTCAGGAGTGAAACGACAGTCTTTCTGTTGCGTTAAAATACTCTGTAGTATTTCGCTTTGCTTCAATTGTTGTTGCTAAAGTAATTCCATTTGCTTTTGTTGTGCAAACAATGCCGATTGCATAGTTCTAGTGAATTCCGCTAATTGCTTCATGTTAAAAAATTATTTTTTTTTTTTACAAAACCACACAATTAAACAAAACATTAAGTCAAATGTCCTATAAATTCAATGAATTAAAAGCACAATCTTCTTCCGAAGAGAAAAAAACAAACACTTCCAGCCGAATAAAACTTGAAATAGACACTTCTTTTTTTTTTTAAATGTTCTTTTCAAGAAAATGTTCGCTTAAAAATGTCAATTTCTCTTTTTTTTTTTTAGGACCGTAACAGACTGAAACACTTACTTTTTAAATGTTGGCTCTGTCGAAGTTTTTTTTCTTCTTCCTTCTTTGGATTTCTTTTGTTTTCTGCTCGTTAATCTTCTTGTGTGATTTTTCCTTCGCTTTGTTTTTTTTAGTGAGTTTCGTTCGAATTCTTCGTCGCCAGTTGTTATATCGTAGATTGTATGAATAACAAGTCATTACTGGGGTTGTACAGAAAGGGTTTATTTAAGTAAAAAGGTACACACATTTCTAAGCGTCCATTGACAGCTTAGTACTAAATGCTGTCTCCCACGTGAGGAGAGTTTGCTTGTCTTTTTATAGACGTAACAGTCCATTCATTTGAGGGGTGTTGGATCAGTCTTTATATCAGCCTTTTAAATCCAATGCCAGATGTTACACAATATGGCTGAATATCAACAACAATCATTTCTCCTATCAGATAATAGACCTCTTTTGACCTGTTTTCATTAAGATTCCAAATCTTATTCTTGGCCAATATTGGTTCTATAGTAATTTTGTGTTTCGCTGGAGGCTCGAAGTTTCAGGCACTTGTTCTTGGAATGGTTGTCCATGAACATTTACTGTGTTTCCTTTTCATATCTTCAACTTTTGCTTCTTCTGAGAGAACTTTTCTAAGATGCTTTGACATTTTTTTTCTTACATTTTCACCCCAAACATTGCCATTTTGGTTTAGGGGGCTACTATCAGGCGCAAAAACAACTACTGGGGTACTTTGTACGGATTCGGGCAGCAAGGTGTTGGTTCACGTTACACTTTAACTTCTGCACAATTTAGTACAGTTGGGGAAGCAGGGACCTGGAATGGAATTCCAAAGTCTAGCGGTTCTGGGGAAGAAACTACTGGAGTAGATAGATCTTTTACATCTAGGGATCTCTACTGTGTGGGGGTGGGATTTAGCTGCCTGTCGAGTTTATCGAGGGTGTTTACGTCGTGGGGGCACAAGTGCTTGCAGTTCGTCAGAGCATTCACCATTGAAATACTTGTAGAACAGGCAGAGCAATGCAACATTCCGTCGATGGGGCAGAGGCTGAAGCTTAGATGCCAGTTCAGGACCTATCAGATTGGCGACTCTCTTTTGAACCTTGTCTAGGAGCGAGAGACTAGTAGCAGATGCACCATCCCAAATATGACAGCAATACTTCATACATGAGCGAATGATGGCCTTATAGAGGTTCAAGATACTTTCGGGTGTTAGTAGCTTTCTAGCACGGTAGAGAGAGCCTGCCTTCTTCGCAGCGGCCCTGGCAATGCTTTCAATGTAATTGTTTTTGCTGATTTACCACCTCATCATGACTTAACATAACTTACAGACGGACGTATTCTTATTCTCGGGATTGACATCAAAATACTTCTAGCAGAAACTGGAAGATTACTTATATCTAATCAATAAGGTATGCATTGTCTAAACTAGAAAAATAAAATAATATATATCTAATGATAACACAGGTCCACAAATGAGTTACAAGAGTATGACCGATGGAGAGTCCTTTATTTTCGGTTCGCATATGGTCGCAATCTTTCGTACAATTCCTCAACATGAAACTGAAAGATGAGGAATAACTTAAGGTACAAAATAATATCTTAATGCTAATTTCTCATATGCTTACCTTCAATGAATTCTCACCAGCAAAAAAGGGAGTTAACTTGTCTTTTTTTTATTGGTGGCTTAGATCCATCTTTTAATTCATTGTGCCTTTCTTCCTTAAAAAAAAAAACAGTCATACGTTGGTTGGTTGTTTTTGTTTTACGGCATATCAACCCTTTTCAGGTGATATAATGCCGAATCCAAAGAGTGAAGAAAATTTTTTTAATAGAATATATTTGTTGTTTTCAAGTCGGTTTCTATTTAACCCATAGTTGGAACCCTAACAGGTACTACCACTCCGAGTCAGAGTGGGCCTGGGAGCAATGGCAATTAAAGGGTGGCTTCACACTCCCCAAAGCCCGCAAGCTTGGGCCCTCACCACTGGATATAGTTTAAGGTCATATCCAGGATCAACAATCATAGAAATTGGAAGCAAATGAAGGATTGACCCCATACAACGCATAGCGCGGATAAACCCAATAAAAATACTGAAAAATCCTCAAATGCATAAACGATCCATTATTACCAGATTATGCTGACCAATTCAAACAGCTCTGCTGACAAAGTAGAAATTTCAAAGTACTCCAGAACTTCGTCGTCGTCATCGTCGTCGTCGTCGTCGTCGTCGTCGTCGTCGTTGTCGTCATCATCACCATTATCTTACATGATAAGGGCTGTCCCATTTCATGTAAGTTTAAAAATAGGGAATTAGTTAAATGTAAAAATGAAATAGAATAGACGAAATTCGAACCTCGTAATTTAGGTTTAGAAATAGATTACGAGAGAGAATTAGAAAATGGAATGTAAAAACAAACCATTGTTTAGCTTAGAAATAAAATATTTAAAAAAAAAGGAATGTGCATTTGTCAATTCTGTTATGAAATTGAATTGAGGAATGCAACTATAGGTAGGATAATTTAATAAACATGGTTTTAACATATTGGAAATATAGGTTACTGGAAATATAGGTTATAATTCCTTTTGTAAACAAAGGAAAATGTATTGGACACGCATTTTCAGAACACGTGAAAGATGACACATGTTTTAACATGTGTATGACGTCATGGAAAATGGGAAGTTCTCGATATAGTTAGAAACTTTAGAGTTAAGCAGAGAGAGTCTGAGACGACAGTCTGGAGTCCAGAGATGGACAGTCGAACGTCTGGAAGCGAGACGATCAGCTTTGAAACATAGAATGTAAATTTTGAATTCCTAACTAAGAAAACCACCGACCGGTCCATGGAAATAAACGCGTCATGTGTTTTTATAAACGTCGTCTTTGTGTTGTAATTCTATCAAAAGGTAAAGTGAAATTGTCATTATATATCTTATATATCATGTGTTTTAAAATATCTTCACATACACAATGTCTCTACATCTCATATCTACAATGTAAACACTAAGACTGTCTCAACACTGTCTCCTCACTCTAAGAGCTTCTACTACACTTCAAAGTATGAACATTTTATATATATGAATCTCTTGATAACACGAACACAGAACGCAACATCTCTCTTAATAAGACTCTCTAAGATTCACTTTTAATAAGACTTCCTAACAACGAATAATAATAATAATAATAATAATAATAATAATAATAATAATAACGAAAACTATATAGCCATCGATTTCACATCCATTGGTGGTTTGGCATTGTTTGACGGGTGCTTAGGTGAACAATACCAGTCAGAGGCTCATATTCATTCTTTTTCATTGTGCCATACCATCTCTGAAGAATCGTCATGTGTGCAGTCAGCACCAACCCTATTCAGGGTTTAACCAGCTTCCTCTGAAGGAGGAAGTTTCATGGGAGTATGAAATTCACAAGTGGTCCCCAATCGCATGTATATCCCTGTTAGGGGAGATGACGACGTTAGATGTTTGCAACTTTTTGCAGGGAGGTGTCACCGTCCTCCTACATACATCACTTGGACTTCCCAAATTGGTCACCCATTTTAGTAATGACCAGGCTCAACGTTGCTTAACTTCCGTGATCTGACGGGAACCGGTGTGGCAACATGATTATGCCGTATAAAAATCGTCATGCATCTGCTGGACTAGAATCACGTACACACGTGGCTAATATGCCATTACCTTAAATGCGTTTCTTCCAAAAAAACATCATAGAAATTGGAAATAAATTAAGGATTATCCCCATAGAATGCATGGTGTTGATAAAACAAATAAAAAAACATTGAAAAAATTCTAAAATGTGTAAACGATCCATTACAAACAAGTTATGCTGACCAATTACAAATAAGTTTAAATAGAAACAAAACAAATGAT